>NC_030384.2:34605889-34909460 GCF_001625215.2 Daucus carota subsp. sativus | reverse complement strand
GCTACTAGGAGGTGATGGAGTTGATTGTATCATAAATCTTGAACAATAAAACTTCACAGATTCAGCCTAATAATTACCAAAGAGTACAGATTAAACACCTATAGACTAGCACTTAACAAAATGAGACAAACACTGCAGATTTTAAGACAAAATGGAAATAAGCCAACACATTAAGGGCAACCCAAGAAGTACAGTAGTAAACACAGAGCACAAAAAAAAAAGAGGTAAAACTCAAAGAAAAGTTCTGGGTGTATACCTGAAATGTGGAGAGATAGCAGGGAGAGGGAGATAAGAAAGAAGAGAGATCTGAACAGCATTGCATTTGCTTCCATCTCTTGATGAAGATACACAAAAACAAGAGTATGGTAGTAGTGTTGAGTGTTGACAGTGTTGCAACTTATAAGCCTGACAAAAGGGTTATTTAGGGAACTAGGAATCTGGGATGGTAGATTTTGATTTTTCTTCTCGAGGAGTGAATAATGCAAGTGACTGTCACTGTCTGCGGGGCCAATGGGAATCTTGCTGCACAGTATTTTTTGTTCAACTTATTTATGATCATAAATCTTACACTAGTAGCTCAATTGAGATATATATTTTTGAACTACAATTTTAGTTATAAATAGAAAAATTATTCTTATAAACAAAACTTCAAACTATATTAGTTAAAAAATATATATTCTTTTAACATTTCTAATACGTGCCCACTAATAATTATATTTTTATCTATGTAAAAAAATTTGATTGATGAAATTTTTATGCCACCGAATGTCACCATTATACTCTTGAAGATTAGAAAATCCGATACTCTTGTACTCCCTCTGTCCCATTTTAACTGTTTTTGACTTTTTTACACGTATTTTAAGGTGTTAAAAAAATCACATCTAAACATAATTATTTTTTATAAAATTTATATCAAATAAAAGTTTAGATTCCAAACTTTTATTTGATATAAGAATTGAATTTTTTTATTGAATGTAGATATTATTTTTTCACACCTCAATGTACGTGTTAAAAAGTCAAACATCAGTTAAAATGAGACAGAGGGAGTAACAATTTCAAAACTCTGATTTCTTCGCTGCTAGTCGATTTCTGGGATGGACAGATCGAAGGAGGAAAGAAAGGGAAAGTGGAGGTCTAGATGGGTAGGTGATAATAACAAGGTTTGAGCAAATATCGAGGGAGTGTCAGAGGCTGAGTGGGGAAATCCTTGTCTGCATTCGCCACCCAACATTTGAAAAACCTAAAAGGACTCTGATTACCTGCACCATTGTCGTACAAACAATACTGTACTGGTCCTGCCATCATTCACATGTTGCAAGGATCCATGCCTCGTAAGCTCTTCCAGCTGCTTCTGTTTTCTTGCTTACCCGCCCGCTTCACATGAACAATATTCTTGTATACTCCCTCCGTCCCATCATATTTTTTACGATTTTTTTTATGTCAAAACATTAGCTAAAAATTATTTATTATGTGTTGTTACTATATTCAATCAATTTAAGTAACATTTATCTGTAATTTTGATCTTTGTCTTTGAATTGCATGTGTTCAAATTTATTTGAAAACACTACATGTACTTGCGGTATGAGAATTGGAAAAACGTGATTTATATATAAATAAAATTGATGATTTGCAATTGTTTGCTATATAACTCCATATGAAAAACACCTCCCTCTGATGTTTATTTATCTATTTATTTATTTAAGTAAACACAACCATATATTGTATGCATGTATATATATATACGTATGTATATATATTCTCGACAATCTGGCCAATGGCTCAGAAATACAGGATGTTTATGATGATTTGATATAATAATAGCTCCACGAATAATACAGTATTACTAGTAAGAGTCACCGAGATCTAACAATATATATTATAATTGTAAGTAAATATTGAACATATATAAGACTAAACTTTAAACAAATACATAGATCTAATAGCAGCCTAAGAAAACTTTACACATACATAAAAGCTTTGTTAATCTAGTCCTTCAAATCACAAAATATCTTTATTAATCATTGTCTTCCTGCGTGCGTGTTCCTCTCTCATTTTCTTAGCCATCGAGGGAGAAATATGAAATCTCGGATGCAATGGCCAAGTTATCCTCCTCCTTCTGTCAAATCCTCTCAAACAAATATATCCTATATCATATTCATTCAATCATCTCAAAAATTAGAATTAAATATCATATTGTTTGTTTTCTATCAAATAAATAAATAATGACATCAAGGACGAGATGTTTCATACCTCTCCAAAAGCAATATTGAATCTCCTCCATAACTGAACCTGATTAAGGAACCAGGAAATTAGTGATTGAAAAAGTAATAGTAGCAGACTGCCAAGGAAAACCACATTGAATTTTCGTGAAATGTTACCAACAATAGTCTATTTATTTACCTCTAAATATTGCACTTGCGGTCCCTCCACAATGTAGACTTCGTCTTGGCAGATTGCATATCCATTCTTTTGGAATGTCAATTGGGCGCTCGCTAGATTCAAAATCAGCAAATACCTACATTACAAATTATATCTTTTTGTTTCAAATTCAACAATATGATAAAACTATTAGAGAAAGAAATACAATGTCAAATCATTTACCTCATTAACCTGAAAATATGTTCCATTAAGTGGAAATTTTCCTCTATTTGCTGTTCGGCAAGGTATCTGTATATTAATTGTCAAATAGATTTTATTTAGAAGGTATGCATATTTCAGAAATTAGCTCTCTAAGTGTAACGCTTTCAACTGCCCTTACCAATATGGTTCCTTTAATTGTTTGTCCTTCATTGCTTCTGATAGAAGGGTATATTGCAATCTCATTGGTCATTCCTGGTTCATGTGGTTCCCTTGAGCTGCCACCACTGCTGCTGTGATGTTGGGAGGATTTTAAAGTAACATCTAAAGAAGAAATATCCCACAACCACCTTAGCATTAGTATATACATTGCAAACAACATAGTTAAGACTTTTTGCTATTGTGGGGACTATTGTACCGGTTGTTGTCCATATTGCAAGAAGGTATGGGCATGGATCGCCATTTACCCTTTCCTCAAACTGTATATTTATAAATTGGAAGTTAAAAAGAAAGTTGGATGAATTAGTCTTACAAATTCAAATTGAGTAGATGAGTCAAGATGGTAACCTTTTCTAGAAGAGGGTGAAAATCAGGGAGCTCCAAGCTGCATTCAAGAGCGAAAAAGATCACAAAATTATACTTCACATGTTTATTTAAAACAAAGTTGTACTACCAACACTCTACAGTACAGCCATTTCAAAAATGTTATCATAGATAATTAGAAAGTTTGGTCTCTCTTAAGGTGTTGGCTACAAATAAAAATGTCAAAGCAACTAGTTTGACTTCGGTATAGAAACTAAGTGTTACTACTTAGTTGGACAGTGTCACTTGGAAGCACACAAAGAACAGTGAACTTCTACTTGATCAACAAACACAGAATATTCAAATAAATTATACATAACAGCACCACAAACATATCAACTTACACTTGGTGTACTGTTTTCAGCCTTCCAGTTAACTTGTACTTCTGGGGGTGAACTGAAGCAACTTCTTTAGTCAAAGCAGTCGATGCATCTGCAATGTCCCCTTCTTGAAACATGTATTCGGTCTCTATTATATTCTGCAATTTTTTTTTTTGCTCTTGTTCATTAAGTCTGATGATAGGTATCTCATCATCTGTAAAGTAATCCTCGATGTCCCTTAATTCTTCTGGCTCTACAGATTCAGGTTTAGGAGATTCTGGAACTTCAATTATTGGTTCACAATTTTGAGTTTGATACACTGAATCCAAGATATTAATCTTGGACAGATTTGGATCAGCTTCATCTGAGATTTTAACCTCGAAGAGAGACTCCGGGAGTGGTGTAATGAACATAGAACGGTTCTGGTCGGAAGCCACAACATTTTTATCTTTGAACCAAGGAAGAGCTAGCCGAGAACTGCATTAAGAATCAAATATTTATAATTTGCTTCAAGGAATATATTACTAATGCTTCTTTGTTAAAAATGATAATGAATAATTTAATGTTGATTTTTACTTAAGTGATTACTTGACGACTGGAATCGAATAGTATCTACAGCTTTCTCTGTAAAAGATTTATTAAGGTCAATTACTGATTTCCACTAATAACTAGAGAATCTTGAATCAGAAGAGATATTAAAAGGCTGATCTTGAATCTTCTATTCATATTTATATGCAAAATCTAAGATGAAAATTGTAGAATATGCAAGAAAATAGAAAACCTCTTCAGACCCCTAGCTATCTTGACATGGTTTGGCAATTAGTTTTGATTTAGTGCTGAAAATGTATCAACAGATAGCACTACGAGTATTAGCAAATGGCCATTGAATGTTAGTAATCTTAAATGAAAGGATGCACTCACTCCACATACAATTAGAAAATCAAACAAACGAGCTCTGGGCTATAGCATGCATGGTATGTTCTTTCCTAATAACAAAAAGACATTAAATCATATGATAGATACCTATAATAAATCAGGTAGAAAAAATATGGGTCAATAAGCAATAATTGCTCTTAGCGTCAGAGATCTATAACTAATATTATAAATCTTTTCCAGTAACTGCAATAAGTACAGTTAAAACCGACCAAGTCATAATGAGGACTGTGGAGGAATTCAGTGCTAAAGGGAATACACCAACCAGTGTACCAAAGATATAAGAACACAACTAGCTATATCTCCATCCACATTTGTTGAGCTAGCAACTTCACTTGTATAATATTACTTGCTAGAAGTTTGCGATATCAAATATGTTTAGAAAATAGTACAAACCTAGCAATTGAACTTGCATAGTGCTTGCACTCTCCTTTCAATGGACATGCTTTGCAGTTTGGTTTTTTCTTCGTGCAGAATACCTACAAAGCTTTGACACGACAAATGATGTTTTTGGAACAAACTTGAAGGTAAAAAATACAAGTGCATAATTTAGTATAATGGTACCTTTCCAAATGTAATCAATTGATAATGCAACTCATACCTGTATTTGAAAACATGCAAATTAGTAAAAGTTCTAAAGTCAACATCCATAAGTAACATCATAATTAATGTCAAATATAGGGCATATAGGTGGACAAAATCAAGAAACATTATTCTGGGGGCACTGATACTTGATTACAGCTGAATATATTCTTAGCCTGTCTATCCGCATCAATTTGAGAAAGACACCCATAATAAAAGAAATATAACAGAGGTATTTGCAAATATATATCTAACATGGTGCACATAGATAGAACTTACAATGTTTTCTGATCAAGGGTGCATAGCCGTGGAAAAAGATACATCTGAATTTTGTCCAGCAAAGGATACCTGAAATAAACTCGTATTTTACAAAAACCCTTTAATTTCAAATGGATGCAGTACTTGATTTTGTTACTTCTGATTCATGCTAAAACTGAAACCAGAAACATATGAGTGTTGTTGTCGAAAATATAAAATTTAAAATTCAGTATTCTAAACAAAAGACCAATTTTTATCCATACTGTGAACTCAATTTCATCTGCAGTAATTAACAAAGGGGAAAGTAATTCAATATATACTGCTTGAGTCTGGCAAAAAATTGACACCCCTCACCGTTGACAAAGTCTATGCTGCAACTGGTCAGTGTCCATACGGACTGTATATATACATCACGTGAGCTCTAAAGTTAACTTCTCATAGATGGGATTACTTGCTAAGTAGGAGCGAAGGATGATGCCATAATATGTTTCTTCTAAAGTGATTTCTTCCCTCCCAAAACTATGGAATACAGACACATATTAAGAGCATCTCCAACAGTGTTGGCTAAAACCTGCAAGGCGTTGTGCTCTAATGGTACTGGATATATTTTAAAAATAGTATGTTCTTATTTTTTCAAGTTATAATAAATAGAATATATTATCTTACTATGGTAAGAGATGATGTAGAATCTTCCTACACGTCTTTAGAGGTTCGACAAATATAGCCAACATCACGGGGTTGGCTAATTTTATTTTATTTTTTTTGACAAATATGGCTTATAGCTGAGTATGTTCTAATAAATTCTCGAGGTGAGCCAGGGTCGAACTCAGGACCTGGGAGGACCTGGGACGACAGGACCTGGGACGACAGAGGATAAGCTCTTAACCACTTGAGCTATCCAACCGTGCTCGGTTGGCTAAATTTTTAGACAAAGGGAATGTGTAGTTAGAGTGAAGAATTTTTCACATATTCTACATAATTTTTTTTTACGGTATCATTTATCCAATTTCAGCCAAGGGCTTTAGAGGATTGGAGATCCTCTAAGTGACTAGTGATATTCCTGGTCTCTATATGTCAACTAGTGATTCCTCCTAGTCCAATTTAGTAACTAATCTGAGAAAGATATTATTCTTTGTTGCAGATAAAGATTCAGAAATTCATATACTTACGACTCTAGTAGATGCAACTTCAGTTCTTCAGGTAGGGGTGCCAGTGGAACCCATCCCAGACGCACTGCTACTCGAGCAACATTTGTGTCAACCTTGATGAATAAAAGTATCAATGAAATTCAAAAAATTAAATCATGTGAATTAAGATGGAAGCTGGTAAGTGATGAATAGTTGGTAGTTACTATCGTACAGGAAAAGCGCGATGATGTAAGGTCAATAGTCGCACACACTCCACACTTTTGAGTCCAAGTCCTTCTATGCTCAGCAAAAAGTCCCTAAAAGCATAAGTAATTGAGATATATAATAAACTGTAAATTATCATGGTACAGCAAATTTTTTAACTTACTTTGCAGTATCTGGTGGTATATCTCTTAGCCATTCAAGGTCAATCTTTCCATGGTCCTTGACTACTCGTTCTAGGAAGTCCTACAATATATTTGAAGATAAAAAAATAATTATCATAAAGACATTTAGTAACTCAAGCAGTGCCCTGAAAATATAAGTCCATCTAAATTAACCATTTCAATAAAACAATGTACCTTAATTCGTGCTGCAATCACATTGTTCATTCCTCTTCCAACTAAAACGTCAGAAACTTCTTTGTGTGGAGCCTTTCTGACTGCCTCCCAATCAACAGCATCCATGCTGTCATCATCCTTTCCTCTTTCATTATTATTACTATACGCTTTCCTCAGTTCTTCCCAGTCGGTTCCTGCCTTTTTCTTCTTCTCACCCTTACCACTATAATGTTTTGGTGTTGACTTCTTACTGACATTTTGATGACTTGTAATTTGACTTCCTGAAAGCTCCAGGGTTTCAATACTTTCACTTTTATTCTGTGCTTCTTCTCTGGGAATTCTTAGTGGATTCACATTGGCATCAAGAGTAGCAGTACTTACTGATGCCTGCATACTTCTTTTTGCAGCGCTAGGTTTTAATTCCATGTTCACATTATATGGTAATAAATTGTTCTCAGCACCATAAAACTGCTGCAGAAAACCAAGTTCTTCCAATTCTAATGACTTTCTAAAACTAGAAGTTTCACCGGTGTCAAAATTTTTATTCCTTTCCAGATCCATATCAAGCACCAAGGCTTCTAGATCTTGAACTGGGAATGCAGGTAAACAGGGTTGTTCGCACTCAACTCCTTCTATGTTTCCATCGTTTTTGACATCTGTACATTTATTATTAACAACTTGATGACTTCTGATCTGACTTCCTGAAAGCTCCAGGGTTTCATTGCTTTCACTTTTGTTCTGTGCTTCTTCTCTGGATATTCCTAGTGGATCCGCATTCAGATCAAAAAGAGCAGTACTCACTGATGTCTGCATACTTCTTTCCGCGGTGCTCGGTTTTAATTCCATGTTCACATTATAAGATGATAGTTTTTTCTCAGCACCATAAAACTGCTGCAGAAAACAAAGTTTTTCCAATTCTAATGACTTCCTAAAGTTAAAAGTTTCACCAGTGAGCTTATTATTTCTTTCCATATCAAAGGCTTTTAGATCTTTAGCCGGAAATGCATATGAACAGGGTTGTTCGCAATCAACTCTTTTAATGCCTCCATCGTCTTTGACATCTGTACATTTATCACAAACAACTTGAGCATCTGCTCCTCTTGAATAACTTCCAACTGTTTCCTTATCAAATATGGATCCCACATCCTCAAAAATTTCTTTGTTTCTAGGCTTCACGGGATATTTTGCAGCCAAATGTATGAAGACAGAGCTTCATGCAACAATTGACAAATTGTAAATACATGTGTAATAGCAAACATTTTTGTTTATTTGCCTACATATATAGTTGTATGAATCAGTACAGCCTCAAGCTTACCTGGATGTGACGTCCCCTACGTTCTGAGTTAAAAAGACTCCGACTATAGAATCCACAACAGATCCTTTCCATTTGGAGAACCGTCTATCACCTGTGAAGGACACGCTTTAGACAGATGTCAGAAATAATTTTCAGACATGTCGTCAGAGAGATAAAATTGGAACTACAGTCATTATAGAGGAAACTATATCACAGAACGTACTTGGACAAGGTAGGCCATTTCGAAAAATAGTAGAACTGACAGATTCCAAAGTATTAACTATAATTTTTTATATAAACGATATAATTATAGAACAATGAATAAATAAAATTTTAAGCCTAAATCAAGAACCCTGATCCAAAAAATAACTTACAGTAAATTTATGTGCTGTGTTTTCACCTTTCTTGTGTTAATGAATGTATCTACATAACCAAGCCAACCCAAATTTCTTTTAAACAATAATTTTAATCATCAATTAGAGTGGATCATGTTTGTCGTAGCCTAATATATCCACTCTTACTTCCAGCTGGACTAGTGTGTGAAGTTTGTGCAACATGAGTGCATAACAGTGTGTAATATACTTGTTTGCCTCGTTGAGTAGGTCAACTGCCTAACCAAAAAAATTTCTGTTTTTGTGTATGTTCTAGTCTTTTTGGTTCTAATAGTAGTGAGAATATTCAAAACAAAAATCATGTAAGAGAATCACAAACATTACAGCGTATAAGATCATTACTAGATAAAACTATTAGTGATGATGTAAGCTAACACTTAACCTTGCATAAGATGCATTCGAGCAATCAAAGAGTTGGCCCGTCCACGGAAGACTTCTCTCTCTTTTGCCCACCATTCGTTCTTATCCCTGTCAGTGTCTTCAGAATATTCACATCTATCATTGTCCATCAGTAATTTAAACATCCTCAAAGTCTCCGAGTCAAGGGCCAACTTTGGACGTACTTTTCGCTTCTTAGGAGGAACAATCTCTACTAAAGTTCCGCCCTGAAATTTCGGATCTTGAGCCACAAGTTCATGACATTCATCATAGATGTTCAAATACTTCAATCTCACAATGATGTCCATTAATCCTCTTACAAATGCATAGTTGGAACCTGTAACAGTTTAATTGTAGAAGCAGAAGGTAAGAGATACATCTTAGTTCATAAAGTAAAATCATTAAACATATAAAGAGAGTTTTGTAAAATGTCTATTTTTATGTTTACATTCTTGAGTGGGCCGAACAGCTTTATGCCGTACAGCTTTATGCGGTACAGCTTTATGCCGTACAGCTTTATGCCGTGGTTGATTATTTTCATCTTGACTGACAACAACGTCAAGGCAGTTATTCAATGAACAATCTAAGTAATTTTCTGGTCGAAGCCTTCCCTTGCCATGAGCCTCTACGTCATCCAGAATAAAAATTGGTGCACTCAATGAAGAACCTATGTGATTTTCATCTGGTTGAAGCCTTTCACTGCCTTGAGCCTCTACATCACTTAGAAAAGAACATGGTGCATTCAATGTACAATCTAAGTGACTGTCATCTGGCTGGAGCTTTCTATTTTCATGAACCACTATATTATCCAGAAAAATACTTTCCGTATTCAATGAACAATTTAAGTGATTTTCGTATTTCATAAGTTGAACTTCTTCAAGAATTTGAGTCAGTGCGTCTTTCATAGGATGCCGCCCGTCCATGTCAGTTTGACAAGCAATGCTATCTTCATTACAGAATTCTGACAAGTTTTTTCTCCAAAATTGATGATTTTCACTTTCTACATGTTGAGGTTCTTGAAGAGTTTGAGGCTCATAGACCTTCCTGCCATAACTTGCACCAACAATCTCTTCATGTGTATTCACCACCACCTGTTCAAAATTGTAACTTGCAACTAAGGGTTGACGAATAATCTGACGAGTGGATCCCTTGGATCTCTTTCCCCTAGATTTGACAATTGGACTTAAACCCAAGACACATTTAAAAGATTCTGGATCTGCTAGTGCTGCCTGAGTCTGTTCTTTGGTGGGCAGGATCATATTCAGAAGTGGTTTCTCTATTTGAAATTCATGGCGGACACTCAAGGGCCTTTGATACTTGGATTTTCTAATGGACCTGACCCCTTTACGCATAACTTTCCAATTTATTTGAGAACAAAAATTCCTGGTAATTTGTTTGCACCTACCATGTGCTCCTTTCCTCTTTGCCCCAGCACTTGCTCCGTCTACGATTGACCACATTGTCAGGAATGTAGTTGCCTTCAGTCTCATTGTCCTTGATTTTTTGAAAATCTTCGGAAAATTGGGTCCAGATTTTCTACTATTCTGCCGACACTGGTTTACTCGAAATGTTCTCCTATAAAACTGCAGGCAACCAGCTTTGCTGTTATCATGAAGATTATTGTGATGGAAAACACTTTGTTTCTCTAATTCATGTGGATTACTAAACATCAGTTGACTTTCATCTGTACTGAATGACAAATTTGTGCACTCTTTGGTTCCAATATTAATGCCAGTGTTCGCTTCCGACGAGGGCTTGTCCACACCTCTCATTCTACGCTGATATTGATTCAAAAATCTACTAGAACAATTTTCACCTCTTTCTTTGCTTTGGACGTTGAAATCCGAACACATATCTAAATCAGTGCTCATTTGTAACCCTTCAACACTTCTCAGATGAAACTGATCCTGATGAGGCCTACTGCATGATTCTACTACACAGTCACATTTATCAACTGCTTCACATTCAAATTTTAGCGATCGCTTACACAAAATTGCTACACCTGCGGAAGTTTCAGAATTTGCATCTCCCCTGACATCTTCTGAAGTACTAGTAAAGCCTTTCCTGTTAGTCAACTTTCCTAAATATCTTTTACCACGTAAATTTACATTTTTGGTGGTTGAAGGTCTGTTATCTTTTGGGGTTGAGTTCCTTGGAGTTTGAGATTTTGGAATTTTCCTCGGCATCCACCTATCAACAGCTATTTTAGGTCTATGCTTTTTTACTTTAGGCCTTTGCTTGGGTTTCTTGTTCAAGTCAATCCCATCGTTGTTCCTCTTCCTGCTGTCTTGCTTCTCTGCTGGACATGGAGTTAAAACCGAAGGAGAATCTATGTCTCTTGGTAAATTTTCAGCACAATGGAGTTTTCTCTCCTCATCCTCAAACTTCCCGACTTGGTTCTCCTTTTTATCTGTGTGTCTGCTCTCATCTGCACAAAAACATCCCAAATAACTAGTCCAGTCAAATCCTAAGTGATCTAAGCATTTACATAAATCCTAGTACATAATAGAATCAAAAGAACCAAAACACTAGGTTGATATACTAAACACAACTGACAATTACAAAGTGAATACCATCATTGTGCCTCGGTCTGGTATTTTGCTTCTCACCCAGACCCGGAGTTGAAACTGAAGGAGAATCCATGTGCTCCATTAACTTTCCAGCACAATAAAGATTTCTTTCTGAATCCTCAAGTTCAGTCACCCTCTGCCCCTCTTTTTCTGTACATCTACTCTCATCTGCACATTATCCCAATTAATACAAACACTAGAACATACTGAAATCCAAAAAGAACTCTCAAAAATTAAAACTTACCCACAAAGAATTAAAGAAACAAACTTTTTTTTCAAGCAAACACCTACAGTGCATGAATCTAAAACTAAGATAAGAAAAACCCTTTACCTTTTTCAACTCCAAGTGTGATCTCAACCCCATTTGAAGAAACCACTTTCCCATCACAAAAATCACTATTAACATCCACAGATTCAGTAAAGTTAGGATCTTTACAGTTCTTGACTCCACTGATAGACTCTAAGCACACTTTTTGAGGAGTCAAGGGCACCCATGCAACCAATTCTTTACACTCCATAGTTCCTTACCTCATATATACCTGCAATTATATGTATAATCACATCAAAACAGCATAAACAAAGTCTTGGTTCATGAAAGAAACAAAATTATTACAAAAGTTACATACAATTCATGGACTTAGCCAACGGACATAGTTTACCTGTGCAAGATGTGTGACTAATCAATAGACCTTAAGATTAGACCGTTACAAATTAGCTCAGTGATTTTCTTGCGCGTAGTTAATACAGCAAAGTTCGTTTAAGGGAATTTTGGTTTTAAAACGGAAGATTTGTAATTATAAAGAAGAAATATCTCGTTATTATTATAATTATTGATTAAAAATGAAAATTTATTGATTTACTTTTATGGGCTTAGCATCAAGGTAGTAAGCGCGGTTAAACTTAAAAACTTTAAAATTAATGACTTTTTAAAAAAATTATCCAACTTATAATTTTTTTTTATATAAATATAGTGTAATTTTATATGCAAATTCACTCACTTGCAATTGGTGTAACTTGAAAATCAATTATTATTCAACAAAAATTACAACTATAAATGTAATTTTGATCATGTTTTTTATTTTTTTAAAACATAAATGTTTTTATAAATTTACCAAAAATTAATGGAATAGATAAAAATATTAAAGACTTTTTTCATATAAAAAAATCGAAAATACAGTACAATGTAATCCACTCATGATTACTGCAAGCTGAAAAGCAACTCGTTTCGACGGAGGGCTGTAACGTTGTTGTTTGTTTTTTTTTTTTGTTTTTTTTTTTTGAAACAAGGGCTGTAACGTTATGCGTAATTTTTATCGTGTTTTTAGTAATAAATTTGAAACATGAATATTTTTGTAGATCATCCTGATAATACTATAAAAGATATGTTGTAATTTTGTATCTTATATAATAATTTATCAAAATAAACATCTAATATTTCCTTTATGCAATTTTGAAATTAAAAATATATGTCTAAAATGTTAATTTTTTATGAGTAATTAATTTAATTCATCTGATATGTGCAAATTTTAATTTTATTGAGAATATTGAAGGAGACTAAATAGGTTTAAAGAGTATAATTATTGTATTATCATATACATAAAGATACAATTTTAATTCATTAAATGCGTACAGATCTTAATTTTATTAGAGATATTGAAAGAGACTAAGAGCATAATTATTTTATTACCATATATGTAAAGATGCCATTTCAAATATATATGAGATTAACACCACATAGATCGATGTCCATAGAAGTGTAAAGTGGTTTAGATTTTTTTGTGGACGTATAAATGTTCATGTAAGTGTTCATATTTTTTTTTGTCCACGAGTTTTGACACTATCAACATGATGTATAAATTTTTAAAATATTCAAATTTATAAATTCATAAATTAATATTTCATCAGTGTTATATTAGTTGATTTTAAGTACGTAATTTAAAATATATTTTGTGTCTAAGGGTGCGCACTGGTAAACCCACGCACGAACCAAGGTAAACCGCTTAAGCGACAGGTTCTGGCCCAGTAGGCATAATCACAAATATCGCTCCCTTCAGAGTCGAACCTGTGACCAAGAGGATACAAATCTAATGTGAATTTTATTGAGTTTATCTCAATTTATAAACCCGTAAATGTCGTAACTCAATTTTAATGAGCTCATTGAATTCAAACGAATAATCTAAAGTTTTGACTGCATAATTATATAATTAATTTTTAAAAGTTTAGCTTTAAAAATAAAATTTTAAATATGACTTTCTATTTAATGAAATCAAAAATATATTGCAAAACAGATTAATAATTATCAGGATAACTAAGTATTCGAGTGAATCTTTCACAAAGAGTATTTTCTGATGTGCTCATAAACACATGCTAATGAATTTGGATGAACTTGCAAAATTTTTGTTAAACCTTATATGTAACACACATTTTTTTTTATTTAAATAATTCTCCAATAATTTATAAAAATAAATAACCACAAAGAAATAACAAATCATGACTCCGTATTGCTAAAAGAAATTTTTAGAAAGAACACACTATCCTCTCCCATGTTCTCTGCTTGCAAACACTATCAACTTCGCTTTCAAGAGTTGCTAAACAAGCTCTGACTTGTGTCATCAAAAAAGTGCAAGGAGATGTAACTTACCATCCCATAATCCTCCCAGCGGCACATTATAAGACAAAAAATTTCCATTCTACGTGAATTAAAAATCTACATATACATGTAACTAGCCTATACAATGTATCTACAACTATCACACAGTATGATTTGTAGAACTGTAAACAGTCCAGACCTATTAACAATTTGCAAAAATTGAAAAGATAGTGATAAACACAAGTATCAAAACATGAGAACACCTTTGGTGCTGTCAAAGCTTTAAACCATATGAAGCTATTAACTCAATACCGCAAGAAACAGACTTCAGCTGATATCATTTGGTAACTGATGTGTACGTGCAATCCGAATCTGAAGCAAAAAATATAGGGGGGGAAACCAAAATGAGGGCCTATATGCAGATCCAATGCTAATCTGATAGCTATATCAGTATATCACATGTTTTCCTAACTCAACAAAAAAACTTGATAACGCTAACAAGACAAAATCCATCTAAGCATGTGTTATGTGTAATAATGACAATTACCTGTGCAATTGCATAAATTGCTCGAAGGATTCTAGCATAATCTGTTCCAAGCATCTGAATGACGACATCTGCCAACAAGGTACCCCACAGCCTAATATGGGCCAAGAAAGCACATTGGTGAGGAATCATCCAGACAACTAAAGTTTTTCGGAAAAGCAATGACATCATTTGATAGAAGGAATTGTACAGCAGCTAAACAGATCAATACTGAACTATGATAATGCTACCTGCGAACTAATTACTTAGAAAGATGCTCCACGAAAGACATGAAGACTAAAACCTAACCTACATACAGATTAAAAATCTTATAGAGATTGCATCTTGTAACCACCCTCTTTTCACTGTACAGAATGAGCAGGAAGCAGATGGTTATTGTGTCCCCGGACTTGCTAGTTTTTCTCATTCTTGTTAAAAGTGATTCAGAATTTTCCTAGTGATTTCAGATGCAGCTATCTCATTTATATGGTTGGAAGTAATCATACAAGAGAAGAGAATTTTTGGAAACAGAATGAGTGTGCTTGGATGAAGTTAAAAATGGAGGTATAAAATAACTCTTTTTTTAGGCTTAAGAGCAATGCCGATAGTGTCCTAGTAGGTACCTCATATTTATGATTAAAAAAAATACTTTCCTAGTGATTTAGGACATTGTTTTTATGTATCAACCCCAACAACATCTCTAATCCATGTTCCTTATTATTAAAATAAAATATTATATTTCATGTAGCAAGTGGAAGTGGTGGGGAAATAAAGTGTAGAAGAGGGAAATAAATATTTTCACTAAATATTAAATGACGCATGCATGGTGGTGCCTTGAAAATAACACATAAGATGATTGTTCTAGCTTTTAAGGCACCACTAGGACACTATTTTGTACAAGATTCCTTATGTTTTAACTTTTAACTGAGGACATCATTTAGCCACACTTGGACTTACTCGAAGAGCAAAATGAAGCTCACCACAACCTTGTATTTTCTTATTACCAGGATGCTAGAGAGGTATTTGAGGATCAAATTTTGCATAATTAATGAAAAAATACCAAAAAATTAAACACCCACATGGCGACAAGATTCAAGAAACAACCAAACTTCGAAGCATAATAGCAACAAAATACCTAAAGTAGGAAATTTCTAGAAAATGATAGAGGTGTAAAGAAACTGTAGTAAATAAGAGAAAATACATTGGTCCGAACAAAGTCATCATGCTCCTAAGTCCAATGTACCTAGATGCAGCACCTGTTAAACCCTGTCCATGATGAGCGATATGTGTTATTCAAATAGAAACGATTCGATATGTTTCCAATCACTTTAAAGTGTGCTAACATAATACATACATGAGGTCTATATACTATATAATGAGTAGTATTGAATATTCTTTGGTTGTGTTTGGTACTAGTGAATGAGATTAGTAGGGAATGCAATTAATAAATTTTGCACTCATTTATGTTAAATTAAATAAATACATTCCCTCCTTTTCATTACTAGATATATATAAACTAGAGTTCAAGCCCACCAATTAGAGTTCAGACTATTACAAACTTCTCTCATATAGTATGATTTACACTCCATTATTTTTGTTCAATCTTCCTTCTTACATCATTTTATTTTGCCTTGAATTTCAATCACACGTATTTATTCCTTTCCCCATTCCATTCTCTCCTATCAAACACAACATTAATGAAAGCACATGAAGTATGCCTGCGTAAGGCTGAACTCGTGACAATTACTCTAAAAAGTGAAGGTACCAGTAAGCACCCTTCTATATTCTGATATGCTGCTTAATATGAACAACACACTGAACCAGAATTTTTTCTGGTATTAATGCTAAATCAGATTAATTTCACAACTGGACCTTTGAGATGGTGCAGTTTGATATGAAATTTCTATTCAAAAAATTGTGTACATACATCAGGCAAATGCTGAAACACTGTTCAACTCAACTAAAGAGTTTCCTTTCCTCGGTAATAAATCCTTAGTTGAATATAATTTTGATATATCAGATACTATAAACATGATATCTCATCTGTAAATAAGTGACTTACTTCTGTAAATAAAGAATGTTAAACTCCTATAAAATACTTAATACCAAAAAATATTATGTAAATGTGAAACTTTTTCCTGAAATAAGTCCTTTATCTTCACTAAAAAGGGGGCCAAACACGCCCACCATTGATTTACACTAGAGCATCTAAAGTCTAAGCCAGAACCTAGCTACAAACAAATTTGATGTGACTGATATGCTTATTTGCTTAGTATTACAATTATCATCTCATCTCAGAACTCTATTTATCAAAAAAAAAATTATTATCTTCTGAAATATTATTGAAATGAAAATTAAAATGAAATATTTACAGTGATATTACCTGTTTTGCTGCAAGCAAGGCCGCTCTTGACTCCAAGTTAATGGCGGCCAAGTGTCCACCCTAAAACAGAAAAAAGTAGATGAAACATGTTACATTCTTGAAAAAGAAGTAAATAGTGATAAATTTAGAACAAAGAAAGAAGAGGAGGTAATATATAATGAATGCAGAAAAGCTGAATAAGAGGTAGCAAAAATGTACATGAAATGATGAAAGACAGCATAACTCAAATATAACATATTTTAAACATCACACCAATATTAAATAAATAAATACACTCGATCTTTCATATAGCTTGAATACAACTTAAGTAAAACTGAACGAAAAAAAATATTTAATTTAACACAAAGAATTTAACAATACCACGTCGTTTACACATGTGTGTGTGTGTAATATCAGTGGATAGGACAATCACCACAAGAAACTTAACAATTAAATTTTGGGTGGTGGAGAGTGTTGTTTGTATTTCAAGAAACAAGATAGGAGCGAGACCTATACAATTGTTATCACCTTGTTGAGGCCTTTTTAAGAATCCAATATCAGCAATCAACCACGTCAAAGACTTCTTAATGTTATTGCCTAGTTGGTCAAGGTATTACCATAGCAGTAGAGGATGATTTGCTTTTGGCTTTTGCCATTGAATAAAGCCTCTAATTTCCATACTTATTAACAATTTCAGTTCCAATAAATTCTCCTTTTAAGTGGTAGTCATCTGACAATCATTTATCAAGACCCCGAGGAAATGTAGAACCAAAATATTATGGATTCAAAGGGAAAAGGAATCTGTTTGCCCATAAAGTAGAACATTTTACCTCTCAAAATGACATTTTAGTCTTTTAGATGCACAAGAGTATGGTGTGAGGTTACGCACTGTCTTAGTCCACTTGTATTACAATATATAGCACGCTATGCAGAATGCTGTCCAATGTTTTTAATAGTGGCATATTAATAAAATTAAACAAACTTTCAAAATATATTTAAGAATGTGAGGCGGTGGGAAGAAATTTATATTGATCAATTGAATTTCATAGTGCATATGTTGCACATGTATACTTCGATAGCAAAGAGAAGAGTGGATACAGAACTTTTTAAGATGTTGGTAAAGATTGCAGAAGTTATTTCACTTAGTTAATAAATTAGTCAACTAAGTACCTTCCTGAGTACTTCATTCTTTATCTGATAGTTGGCAGCTTCCAAAAATAATTTTCCAGATAGCCCCCTTGCTAACTACTAGACCAGAAGACTAGGTTAATATTGCAATAATCAGCTAAAGATAAAGACAAAAAATTAAACAAATCACATGATTACACTCTTACCAACTTATATAACTTCCCTAATGTGAAAATTCCACCACCCTGGAAAAAGAACATAGAAGCTAATATATAAAAAGAGAGAAATAATAGTCAAGTCAATGAAAGACAATGGGATAACAGCCACGAATAAAATCCTAAAAAACCTTTAAAATCACTGAACGGAGTCCCAGTGCTCCAGCCCTAAAAGCAGAAACAGATTGAATTTTCCACTGGCTGAGACCAATTTCTAAACTACCCTGACCATCAGGAGTCAATGATTTGGTTAGCCTTCCTGCTTCATCACTGCATCAACAATAACTTTTCAACAGCTAAAATAAGTGATTAGTATAGTACCAGATAAGAAATTTACTAAATGATTATTATGCATGAGAGAGCTAAACATCACAGCATTCCCAAAAAATTAGATCCTAATATTTCACTTTATAAGCTAAAGTTAAAAGTGGAATTCACACAGGCACAGGTAGAGACACAAGCATTTGGAATCCATTTACAAGAGTGGTATAAAGTTGAAATAATAAATTTAATTTATTTAATAAAAAATGGTTCAATTATCTGCTAACAACCTGGAAACAATCCAAAAGTAGAGTAGAATAGCTAGAAAAATCAACTGACTTTGATAAGAATACCTAGAGTAATCCTGCAGCAGATAAAGAAATATCTCTACTTCTAGGTCTTCCGTTTTCAATTTGGCTGAGCAAGGTATTTTCAGCCTTTTTCGTACACCCAGCAACACATTCCTATATGATGGCCTCCAACCCCTGCCATAAATATCACATATACTTATCAGGAATATAAGCAAGGGAATTCTGCTATAAGAAACAAGCTGAAGTATTTATTGGGAGTATTTGGACAGAGTGAGTGCAGGTTCTAATATTTAACAATTGATCTTTTGAGAAACTACTACAAACCATAGCGTGTTATTTTAGAAGTTGTAAATTGTGTATAATGTACACCACAAAATCATATTAATAATGATGATGACAAGGCTGTCTGGTACTCCATTCGAATCTTCATGCTGTGAATTTAAATACCACTTCATACTTCGAATATAGGCAGAATAGCAGCAGATTTCATTAACAAATCAATAACTTCAGTTTTGGAATTATCCATTGTAGGAGCAGTAATAAAAATAATTTGAACTATGGCAGCTTTCAAAAAGGTCTCCAGGTTCAAACCATTAAACTGATAACAATTTTATAGCAAAAAAAACAAGTAATAAAATATTTCTGCTTGTGTGCAGTATGTAAGAAATTAGCAAAATAGATGAATAACCTTAATGTGGAACGTGCATCAGCAGCAAGGAAAAAGAATCTTGATTCAAGCATCGCAATAAAGTCATCTCTTTCGTCTGGATCTTGTTCAATCATGACATAGTCGATGTCCTTAGGCCTTGCAATTGACTTCAACAATGGACTGAAATAACTGTAATATCCAGGTCAAAAAAAAATTAGGCCTTCGCACATGTTAAAGGGGTGTGTGCGTGTTTGTTACTTCCATAGCAGTCAGAAAGCTTGGATTTAAGATTAGCTAATTGCTTTAAGCATTTTTACAGGACCCAAATACATTATAAGCATCATCTACTTCTATCTCTGTTTCCTTGCTCCTTCCAAATTCCTTAATTCACCTAAATGTGCACTCAGTCAGGAAATTGTTCAAAATTCTCAAACTAAAAACTGGTGCATCACTTTTTTTAAGTTAATAAGTTCTGAAGTTTGCCAATCACCTCTGGACATGCTTTATTTTAATTTACTGTAAGAATATCTGAGTTTAATAGTGATTTTTAGTTGTCCACAAAAGAATACATAGTTCAGGTAGCACCTACCTTTTGCCAAAAAGAATTTGTTTGAGTTCATACAATTCAGAACCAGTTGCAAGCTGAAGCACATAGTTCAGTTCCGGATCATATGTACCTGGAAAAAAATATTAATTAGAGCCTTATTATTGCTCAGATGAAAGAAACCTATACGTGTGGGAATACCATAGACTATGTTGCTTCAAGTCTTTATTTCACCCGGAGTACCCGGTGTCAAATACTAGACAGTGGACACTTCATTTTGGGGGCAAAACATGTGAAGCTACAAATAAGAATGCTAGAGTCTGACACTTGGACACATCGGTGTTGGACATTCCTGGCCAGGTGCAGGTAACATAGCTCACAACAGGTGTACCAATAATTGTTTGGTTATGTAGCTTTGTGTGCCAACATCATTCATATTACAGTCAACATAAGAGAAATGGCCCCATCCCCATGCGAGGAAGCAATCACTTGGAACTGAACTACTGAAGGGGGGTCAAGGATAGAAGTGACATCATGGCTCTGATTGTTTTGCATAAAATATTGTATCCAATATTAGGCAAAAGAATGGAATGTGTGAAATAATATAAACATTAGTAAATATTTTTATCACTTTTTTAACTCTTTTTTTCTTTAAATTGCACGAATTTTTAATATAATCGTACACAAACTAACACTCGGGAAAATGTTTTTAGCTAAAACATTTTACACCAAACAAATGAAGCCTGCAATGCCAAAGAATTAGTATATCTTTTCTTTCATTATATTAATCTTAATATATACGCCTAGATTCCCTTCCCAACTAACACAATCACAAATTCTCTAATCAACCTTTATCCACATTTCAAAAAGGAAACTAGCTCAACTTCTTCGCATAAAACACAATTCCATGATTCAATAATTCACTATAGTTTCAAGTGTACTTCTCAAAACTCGACAATGGACAAAACATACAATAACAAACTCCACGCCAATCCGAACAAACACAAGTAAACTAATGTAATAGGTATTTGCATATACAAATATACCTCCATATTGTGGCGAAGTTGAAGCATGAGAGCATCTCAGAACCGCGAATCGATGACGACGATGCTTGATAACCTGCAAACAAAAAATGACAATGAAATACATATGAAATTGAAATGCAATTGAAAGTTGTAGTGTGATTGAAATGAAGTGTGATTGCAAAAGTACCTGATGAGGATAGGATGGATTAGGGTTAGGAGTGGAGAAATGAAGGTGAAATTTAGGAATAAATGTGGCGGAAGAAGAAGAAGAAGAAGAAGAGTGGAGAGGGGTGGGTTTAGTAGGTGTGGTGGTATATACATACATCTTTACAAACTAGTTCACCGCTGTGTAACAGTCTCACACTCGCTATGATAAGGACTAAGTGATGGATCGGAGCTCCGACGTAGGCCGCCCGATGATAATAATTAAATTTTGGTGAGTTTTTTGATAATATCGTTCATGATAATAATTTTTAATATATTTTTTTGATTTTTTTGTTTTCCTAATTACAGAAGAATATGCGAAAAAAGCTCATATTTCATAAAATACGGAGATAATTCTCAAAATAACATGTTGAGGTGGACTGTCATTTCAATCGAGACAAGTTTAAATCTGGCCAACTACATTTCAATCGAGACAAGTTTAAATCTGGCCAGCTACACACTCAGCATGTGTCTACCATTGAACAGGTTGCTGACATGCTGACCAAGCAACTTACCTATCTCTTGTCCAAACTCGGAGTTGTCTCCTCCCCGCTCAGCTTGAGGGGGCGTGTTAATGGACATGTTAGTCTTTAATATACTAGCTAAGGGTTGTATGGTCATTACAGCATAACTGAAAATTAGTTAGAATCCTGTTGTATATAACAACCTCAAGTGTTCTCTTATTTTGCAAGTTTTCACAAAACAATATGACCATTTCCTGCATTGCATTCTTGATATATTCGTGACTCGTGAGCATATACAACTTGTATTTGTCAACATAACATGATTGGGAAAAATGGCCTAAAACGCCAGTTAGTATCACGAGCATTTCCAATTTTGAATTGAAACTTATATCATGTAACGTTTTGTTCTTTTGATCCCAACACATACAACACGAAGTAGTGTTCTGTTTACATAACCCCAACATAATGCTACACTACACGATGTAAGGTTTTGTTCTTTTAACCCTAACAGAACACTGCATGAAATAGCATTATGTTTTTTTACCCCAACAAAAGGCTAGACGATATAGCGTTTATGATATATATTCAAAATGTTGCATGAAGTAGCGTTAATAAATGGTATTCGGGTATTATGTGTCAATGTTATACTATTATACAAGTATCAATCTATTTTTGATTAAGTATATGTATAGTAAGTTGATTAATACCATTTTTGATAATAAAATTTAAAAATAGGATGTAAATAGGATTTGGTCGGGTCGGGTTAACGGGTAAACTAAAGAAAAACGTTAAAAGTCAATGACTTTTAATAGACATGTAAGTTTCTGTTAGGAACATAGTTCGATTGAAAATTATAGGTAGCTATAAGTTATGTATGTGAAAGGTTTTTCAACAACATGACCAAATTGCAAGTTTTTAATGAGCTCAGTTATGAATTAGCTATTTAACCCTATATATAAGCTGGCACTCAACTGTCAAATATGGTTTTATTAACGGGTATACTACAGGGAACCGATTACCTGTAAATTTCATAGAGTACCTTGACTACCTTCTTCAGGTTTAATATTTGATGCAACCAATGATGGAGTCAATGACCCAATGCAAGCACTTTCCAGTTTTCCATTGTTATAAAGAAGGCCCCAGTTAAGAGTACAGTCAGTTCAGCAGTGCTAAACCCAGGCATGCAATTAGTGGATGACTTTATGTTAAGAGATTTGGGGGTTAGCTAATAGACCAAAATTTCACCATGGTCTAGTGTTGCTATAGTTTTATAAGACAGTTGATATCGTAGTAGTTGCCTGACATAGTTTTTGTTCCAGGCCAAGGCCATGGCCGGTGATCATGCCTCATCGCTGGAAAAAACGATACAATTTGCAAGCAGCGCTTATCTCAGTAACTCAAGTTGTAGTAGTTGTCTTCTTTCAGTGCATCACTGCCTAACTAACCGTCTTAGTTGATTGCCAATATTTGCCATGCATGGAAGCCTGATCTAGTTTGTTTCTTAAAGTTTAGTGGGAATTAACCATCTTAAAGACGTGTTTCTGCCTCCTCCTGCTGCTACAGTTGTAATATATGGCTGCAGAATTTCTTTCCCAGATATATACAGTAGTTACAATAAAAATTGTCACAGCTATTTACACTTCTGTTTTATAATCTCCCCTCCAAATTCCAATTTTATATTTTAAAATTTTCCAATGTATCATTTAATTATAATAAAAATTAGTTATAATCACTGGTTTGCTTCACATTTTCCAAATTTATTATTTGATATTATTTGATCCAATTTATTAACCTTTTATACTTTATATATATTTTCTCAAATTTCAGAACAATCGCTCAATAAAAAAATATTATTGTGATAGGCCCTGTTCCTGGTCAGAAATATAGTGCTGAAGGGAGAAACAAATGAGTCATTTCACCGACTAAATGGCATCACTCAAGTTCAATGCATCAGGTGCTAATAAGTATCACAGATTCACAGTAGTGTTTTTCAAGTCAACTATACAATTCCTAGCTCATTAACCCTGACTTACCAGATCTTGGATTCCCACTGGTTAACACTAGACCCACCTCCACCTCAAGGATTATCACTCAAATTCTATCCACAGCAATCCAAGAACCATTTCTCTGCAATTAATTTATAGCCTGGCTTTAACTTATTCTACTTGATAAAAAACTAATGGTTGATGCAATTGTTTCCTTTGCCATCGAAAAACTTGATGATTTTCTTTCTAGACAAGTCAACACTAGAGTAGGAGTTACAGATGGCGTGAGGTGGCTAAAAGATGAACTGGCCTACCTGCAATCTTCTGTAAGAGATGCAGAAGCAAGACAAGAACTGGATCACCGGATCCGACAATGGATAAACAACATTAAAGAGGTGGCTAATGATGCTGTCATCATCCTGGAGAGGTTTAGCGCCCTTGAAGAAGATCATGCAGCTACGAAACAAGGTGGTATGGATCGTCGTCTGTTGAGTCTTATTTGCCTGTGCAAGAAAGAAGCTAGCCTTTATGATATTGGCAAGGAGATCGAGTCACTTAAGAGAAGAGTTGTTGAGATCAAGAACAGGCGAGAAGAGTATGGTATTGCCAACATGTTAGCCACTCTGAGGGGGCAACAGAGAAAGATGTCGGTATTGCTAAGAACAACTGCCATTGAAAACCAGGTAGATGTGGTTGGTTTTGAGGATGATTTCAGGGCTTTGTTGGCCGAGCTCATGGGAGAGGATTCCTCGCTTAAAATAATTGCAATTCATGGAATGGGGGGTTTGGGGAAGACCACACTTGCGAATAAGCTTTACCACTCTAGCGAATTAGGCCATTTCAAGATTCGTGCTAAGGTTTGTGTCTCCCAGGAATATAACATTGGAGATGTCCTGAGGAGAATTATAAGATCTTTTATGGGACATGACTTGGATTTGTGGAAGATGGATGAGGTTGACTTGCTGCAACACCTGCGAAAGCTACTAGATGGAGGTAGCTACTTAGTTCTGATTGATGATATATGGGATCTAGAGGCGTGGGAAATGATTAAGAAAGCTTTTCCAGACAAAAAGAATGGAAGTAGGATAATCATAACCACGAGAAACAAAAACGTTGCACAGAGAGTAGATGACAGATGTCTAGTCCATGAGCTTCGTTTTCTGAGGGAGGATGAAAGCTGGCAATTATTCTGTAAGAGAGTAGAACCAGCTCAGAATCTGGAGAAGTTAGGAAAGGATATGGTAGGTAAATGTCAAGGTTTGCCACTTGCAATTGTGGTACTAAGCGGGCTATTATTGCACAAGAAGAACTACGACGATTGGTCAAAGGTGAGAGATCATATTTGGAGACAGTTGAAGGGAAACTCAGTGGAGATTCAAGAGATACTAAGCTTGAGTTACAATGACCTTTCTTTCCAGACCAGACAATGTTTTTTATACCTTGCAAGGTTCCCTGAAGACCAGACTTTTCGAGTTCACAAGTTGAAGCAAATATGGATTGCAGAGGAATTTATTTCAGAAGCTGATGAAGGAGATGGAATAGTCATGGAGGATGTGGCTGAGGATAATCTGAACGAGCTAATTAACCGCAATATGATTCAGATTGTAACATTGTTGTGGGATGGACAAGTTCGGGAGTGCAGGGTCCATGATCTTGTACATGACCTTGCCGTACAGAAGGCCAAAGAGGAGAAGTTTTTGGCTATTTTTGACTCAAGTAAACAACAACCAAGCTCTTTGTTGCAAGGACAACCACGGCATACCATAAATAATGGAATTGGTAAATATTTGGAATCACTTGGACCGAGCCCTGATGATTTAAAGCTGCGTTCATTAGCACTGATTTATGGAACTAGACGTGTCGAGTTAGAAGAAGTCAAGTTGGTGTGCATGAGATTTAAATATATCAAGGTGCTAGATATGTTAAGTGTATCATCACGCTGGATACCAGAAGAAATTGGGGATTTGGTTCTCCTAAAGTTCTTAGGATTAATGCATGGGATTTCTGAACCTTTGGTAATTCCTCCAACTATAGGTAAACTGAAAAGGCTTCAAACTTTGTGTGGTTCATTATCATATGAGTACAAATTTCCTAGAGAGATATGCGACCTGAAAGAGCTGAGGCATCTTAATTTTCTAAACTTTTCGCAGAGGCTAGCTAGAGGGAGTTTGAAGATTGGTAACCAACAAGTAAAGCTTCAGACTCTTGATATATGGTATGAGGATTGGATCCAAGTTAATACTGTCAATTTGACCAACCTTCGCACACTGGTTATAACAGATGCATCAATAAAAGGAGGTGCCTACAACCTGGACTCAATATCCAATTTAAAAAGTCTCCAGAAATTCTTCCTCGAATTCCATACCACTCCCATTCCAACAATCAAACCTCTTTCATCTTGCAAACGCCTCAAGAGTATCATGTTCACAGGTAGGATAAATGATCCATCAGAATTAAGGTTTTTGCCAGATTCAGTCATGGTTTTATCACTCTATGGTAGTGAGTTCACAGAAGACCCTATGTTCATTTTGGGAAGCTTGCCAAATCTCACTGGACTTGATTTGGATGATGTTTACGTGGGGCAGAAAATGGTTTGCAGTCCTAATTCATTTCAATGTCTTAGATTGTTCGAATTAAGAAATCTCCCCAATCTGGAAGAATGGCAGGTGGAGGACGGAGCTCTGCCTTCTCTCAAAGGTTTCGAATTAGAATACTGTGACAAGTTGAAAATCATTCCAGAACAAGTAAAATGTGTTCCTCCCATACCTGCTATTTACTACAATTAGTCTTCAAGTTATAAATTTTACATTCTTTTTAAGTTAACAGTAATTGCTGTAGAAATCTACCAAACTTAATATTAGCATGTACATTTATTTATTTTTTACACTATAACTTTCCACTGATCAATTTGTTTCTCTTATTTTTCTTAACCGTTCTTTTAATAATTCATGTTAGTTAAATCCAAAGGGTTGAGAGACGATTAATCATACAAATGAAGGAAATAAATCATGAGAAGCACATTGAGCTGAAAATGTCTGCTTATTTTGGAATTAGTGCAATTTTAAGGAAATATATGATGTTTCAACATCAAGTAGTTTAACAAGTTCTTGTGAAAGATGTCTCGTATCCAATGAGTTCGTGTTAAAGTAATCCAGTGAGTTACTTAAAACTGGTTTCAAGCCAGAAAAACTCTAAAGCAAATCAACTAAATTGAACAGAAGATGATATAACTGTTGATGATTACTTTTCACGAGAGCAAATGATTCAAGGGTGAAGGTGCAAGACCATGTCAGCAGTAGACTGATCAGCTGACACTGTATCTTGACAATATTAATTCACTTGACACAACAACTTAGATTTACCTATTATTTCTCACAGTTAAATTAATTTATATTTTTAAGTGTCTGCATCCTAGCCTGGAAGTGCACTGATATTGTAAACTTAACCTACTGAGATTTTTTTTAAGGGTTCTTGATGTTATACATGCCAAAGCAGATAGAACTCGGAGTTAAGAGTTTGATCCGGAGGCAGACAAAGTTGTTAAACAAGTTCTTACGAAAGATGTCAATTGTCACATATCCAATGAGTTAGTATTAGTGTAATCCTGATTCGAACATTGAAAGCCTGCTTATAAGTGTTGCATAAGTAATGGATCGGGATTTGCCAGAACCAGTATATGGAACAGCTTGTACGCTTATCTGAGAGCACAAAGACAGTGCCTTATGGCGCATAGTTTATATCTCGACATGTCTAACCTTTAATTCTGCAGAAATGTTATTGAGAGAGTAAAACGGTAAGGAGTGTTTCCTTCTGAGAATCATTTTTGCTTGTTGTGAGACCATTTTGACGTCCTAATGGAACTGATAATTGATCTTCAAAGGCATATGTCTGAATGAAAGAAGAAGCAATGCTTAGTTTTATTTGCCTCTCAGTCCCACATCGAGTAATTTTAAAACATGTCAAGACATTATAAACGAGTAGTGAACTGTCTTGTCCAGCTGGGCTTGGTAACGCGAGCCTGTAACTCAAGTGAGGGCTGGATGGTTGGATGTTTGGCCTGGTCTTGACGGTTGGGCCATCTGGGTGCTTCTCTGGCCTGCCCTATCCAAGTGAGAAGTGAGGTTAGGGTCCTCTAGCGAAGGCTTGGGGGCAATGGCTCCTAAAGTTCAGGGCACTGCGCGAGGCTGGCTCCACAGAGCAGCGAACACCTGTCTCTTCTCACAGTGGAAGGATAACAAGCCAGTTCTTGGGTGGTTCATCAAATGCCTAATGGACCTCTCAACTAGACAACCATCTTTCATTTTTGGATTGCTCTGTAAATGAGTGAATAAAATTGTTTTTTGCACTTGCAAGTAAACATCATATTCATGGTCCTCATGGTCATGGATGCTGATTATAATGCTGAACTGAGAGTAATTTGAATAACTGAAATACCTGGGAAGGGATGGTTGAAAGATCTTCTTTTGTCACTTCCCTCTTAGATCAAACACTGGAAGCTAAAGAAAGTCACTAAAAATTACTCTGATTGCTCTCCAATACTCACAATACTAACTAAAAAAACAAAAACAAACATGTTCTTATAAGACTATATTGCGGTTATTTACGCTGTCAGGCACTGTTTTGTTTGTTTTGGTTTTTGTCGTGCTCAAATTTATGAACGGCTAAAATGCTCCATCTGTTGGTGTTTTTCTGTGATCAGAATTCAGATAGTTATCCGATTAATAATTGAAAGGTGCATTTGTCGATCAAATTTGTAAAGGTTGGAACTCTGAAGAAGAGCAGAGTGATTACAATTTACAGGATGTTCAGAGGTAGTGTTGGTTACTAGTTTTTGTTTTGATTGCACATGTAGAGACACTCAGTGCTCAATGATGTTTGTGCTTTGTATTGAAAATATATTTTATCAACTCTACCCTCATATAACATGTTTCTATAAGGGTAGAATTTACTTTTGGTGGTTGGAAAACTCAATACAGGTATTCTGTTTTTCAAAATGAAAATCTCTCTTCTATAATAAATGGAAAATTAAGCTATAAATAGAGCTGTAATTCGAGTTGGGCGGCTCGTGAGCTCGCCCGGCTCAAACTCGTTTAAGTAGGCTCGACTCGGCTCGTTTAGTTATACGAGCCGAGCTCAGACAAAGGTTTCGGCTCGTTTAATTAAACGAGCCGGCTCGACTCGACTTGTGAAATTAAACGAGCCAAGTTCGGGTAGAGGTTTAGGCTCGATTAAGTGTAAAATTAAACGAGCCGCTCGCCCGACTCGCTAAAACCGGCTCGTTTAGCTCGTTTAGCTAAACGAGCCGGCTCGACTCGACTCGTGAAATTAAACGAGTCGAGTTCGGGTAGGGATTTAGGCTCGATTAGTGCTCGAATTACGCCCGGCTCGCTCGGCCCGAATTACACCCCTAGCTATAAACCATTTTAAAATCAGAATTTGATCGAATGTATATTTTTATCCTTTTATATAATTTATTTTAATAAAAATTATTTTCACCATTCAAATAAATAATATATCAAATTTATTTTATACTATTTTTTTAATAATTCATACTGAAAATTGAAGCTATGCACTTATCGAATTAAAGCATTAGAAATTATTTTAAAATTTAAAATAAGAAAAATATCAAGTCAGAAATGGACTTAAATTAGTGCCGTCCGATCCGACCCGGTAGCGCGAGTTGTTGCAAGTTCAAAAAAGTGAAAGTCTCCACTCCACTCTCGTCTCACAAGCTCCATAGATTATCACAGAAAAGGCTGTTGAAAAATGGAATCAACTCCCTCCTGGAACGTCGATCGACCCTTTCTCACCGGCCGATTCCACCAGGTACCTACACACAGATAGCATTTGCACAATCGATGAGAAAATTTTGAAAAAAAATGAATTAGGGTTAATTACAGAATAGACAGTGCGAAAATTGCACGTTAATTACGCAATTCTGATCGATGCACACCTACTTATAAGTAACGAACATCACTGGTAGTCAGAGTCTGCGTTATGATGAGATTATTTTGTTTATTAGGAAACGAAGTCTGCGTCGGGGTTGTGTGAATCAAAAGGCTTTTCGATGGAGACATTTAGGTATACTTCAGCATTCACGAGTTTTTTTCGTTTATTTTTTGTATCCACTAGTGGTAAGTTGTTTTGATATGTTAATAGCATTATTCGGTTGATTGTGTGTGATTTTGTTTCCGTGCTGTGAATCGTTATGTAGTCCTGGATTGGATAAGGCTATTGCTTGCTACCATGCGTCACTTCAGGTACATGTGTAGATGTATATCTTTGTAATGTGTACCTTTTCCCGAAGCTTTCATGATCCTCGTTGATGTTTAGGAATTTGGTTGAATTTGTTTTCGTTTTGTTACAATCTGCAGGAAATGATTGTTATAGATGATCTCCTATCTTGTTTGGTTGGAATTGAAGGACGATATATCTCTATTAAAAGAGTCAAGGGCAACGTGGACAGTATTAGTTTCCAGATTGATGCGTCAATGGATTTAGCACTCCAGGTATAATTTTTTGCCCGTAATTATAAATGAAAATAAGTTTGTTCTTTTCTTAATTTAACAGTTTGAGTGGGTGCAGTTATACTATGTATTTATATATGTATATGAGCTGGTCTATGCTTATGTAAACATGTTTTTTTGTGTATATGTAAGTTTAAAGTGAGTAATTGAAACCTCTTATTCGAGAAACTGTTCTATTATTGACAAACTGTATAGCAGTGCCCTTGCACTTGTGTCAATTTGTCTTTGGGAGCTAGGTCCTTTTTCATGAACAATATATACACAATATCATCTGTCAATAATTTATGATGATGCACAATAGTTTTTGGCTGTGAATCCATTTGGTAATTGCTGTTATACAAGAATGAATTGAAAGTATCTATATGGAGCTACCACTTTTCACAATTTTTGTCTAATCAACTATGATATAAACTTTAAACTTTTAGGTTCTTCTGGAAGCTTTATTTTAAAACAAGAAACTACTGCAAATTTCTGTGTAAGAACTTAGGATCTGCAAAGCTTGATATTTGTCATGTGTCACTTACATCGATATTTATTAGTCATAGTTCAACTAATCATTTTTTTTTATCGCAGGAATCAGCTAAGCGGATATTCCCATTATGCGAGAGTTATTTGTTGATCTATCAGTTTGTGGAGTCAATGTCCCAATTCAAGGCTGGTTTAGTTAATCACGCTTTTGCTGCTGCCCTAAGAGCTCTTCTTTTAGTAGGTCACCCTTCCTAATAATATTTTCCTAATAATATTGAACATTTGCTGATTATGGGACAAACCTGACAAGATTTATGACATTTACTTAGTGCACAGAGGGACAAAATATATTTAGCATTAGAAGTACATAAATACTTCAACACTTAGAGTATAAAGCTACTGCACAACAAACTATTTAGGTCAAATAAAATTTGATTACAAGATCATACTGGCGTGCCTGTCATGTGAGGGCATTACTCTCATTGTTGTGTTTATATTCTGACTATGGCCGCGAATATTACAGATCTTGTAAACACAATTACCCAAATATATATACTTTATAATTGTGATATAGGTCGATGTTATGCTGGTGAAAGTGTAATGTTAGTGTGTTACAATATTAAATTTAACATTAGATCTATTTTTTATTGAAATCTGCTTCGTAAGTTTATACATTATATAATCAAATATATTACACTTCTCATAAGTTTTCCATGAGCTTACACATTAATGTGTTGGCCCGTCAAGTGTGCATGTATAACATCTGTATATGGTTTTGTTTACAATTGACAATCTATCTCAACTACTAATTATAAACTTAAATTTCTCATCATCTTGTACATATTCCTGGATTGTCATGTTTTATATAGCGTTTTGTTCTTAATTAAGTGATGTTGTGATAATTTTGTTCTTCTTTTTTTTCTATGACATTGTGATTAAAAAATTAAAACCTTCGCCAAATCTAATATTTGTGTTTACGTCTATGTAATTTAGGATTACCAGGCTATGGTGGCTCAGCTTGAACATCAGTTTCGACTAGGGAGACTTTCTATACAAGGATTATGGTTTTATTGTCAGGTACACATATTCAATTTTTTTTTCCCTGATGGTGCTCATTAGTTCGCGTAGAGTACTGCATTTTGTTAATATTTGTTGCAGCCAATGATGGGGTCAATGCAAGCGCTTTCCATTGTTATAAAGAAGGCCTCGGCTAAAAGTATAGTGGGTTCAGCAGTGCTAAACCTTTTGCAGAGTCAGGTATACAATCAATGGTTGACATATTTCCCCGAAATTTGGGAGTTCCCAGTAGGCTATTACTGTATGTACAACTGTCAGGTGTTGCTATATTTTTATCAGTCAGTGGATACTGCAGTAGCTGTCTAATTGTAGTGTTTGTCCTAGGCTAAGGCCATGGCTGGTGATCATGTAGTGAGGTCATTGCTAGAAAAAATGATACAATCTGCAAGCTCTGCTTATCTCGTCATACTGGAAAGGTACTTTCTGAAAGAAGCAAGAGATTACCAGAGTAGATAAAGTATGGCATGTTGTCTTATATAAAATCAACTTTTATGATTGAAATTCATAATTTGTAGTATTTAGTCCCCTCAAAACTCATAATTTTGTGTATTTGGTCCCCCCACAAGGCCACAACTCAATATATTTATATAATTCTCCCAATTATTCTTGGAATTTTACATATCATTCACTTTTTTTATTTAAATATCTATAATATTCATTATTTTGCTCTTTTGAACTTGTCATGTTTCATAAACTTCGTCCTTAATTTTTTTTTAGTAAAATATCGCCTGCCCGGAAAATTTTCTGGTTCCGTCCCTGCCTCTTGCTATATATTTTCAGACCTTGTTCAGCATCACTATTGGCTGCGGCCTTATGAAAATATTTTTGGCAAAGCTCTTCTAGACTTAATATTATATCTACTGTTGGTTCTTTGACTCCAAAGTACATTACATTAAATTAATCCTCAAGTTGATTGTGATATTCTTTTTAGATGGTTGTATGAAGGTGTGATTGATGATCCCCATGGCGAATTTTTCATTGCCGAGGACAAATCTCTACAGAAGGTACTTTTACCATTATACTGCTAATGCAGTCAGCAGTGACGTTTGTTTCAGACACTGACACTTTTTTTAATAGGAGAGTCTTTCTCAAGATTATGATGCTAAGTATTGGCGGCAACGTTACAGCCTTAAGGATGAAATTCCTAGCTTCCTTGCTAGTGCTGCTGAAACAATTTTGACCACTGGAAAATATTTAAATGTTATGAGAGAATGTGGACACACGATTCAGGTTTTAAGATGAATCCTTACCACTCATATATGAGAAACTTGTATGTATAATGGTGCTAATAAATGTGTACAAACATATTGGTTGAAGGTTCCCATGTCAGAAAATACAAAATTGATGAGCTCAGGATCAAGCCATCATTATCTTGAGTGCATTAAGGCGGCTTATGAATTTTCTAGCAGTGAGCTCTTAAACCTTATAAAGGAGAAGGTATAATTTAGGAGAACCTATTAAGTATTAACTTATTATCTGAAGAACATCTCCCATAGGCATCACCTCCAATCCCTCTTGACTTGTTTTCTAAAGAACATTTTGCATCACCTTTAATTTTGCTTCATGGCATGTAAATATGTGAATTAGTTGTGATGATTAGTAATTTTGTTTCTGCAATTGGTAGTATGACCTGATGGGAAAGCTGCGATCTATCAAGCATTATCTTCTTCTAGATCAGGTATGACCAAGTCTGACGGATATGATATTTTTTTTCTGGACCCGTTAGCCTCGCCCATTCCCAAATAAAAACTATCAGTCTTTCTGTTTTCGAAGTTAAGCTTCTGAGTAATAGGTAATTAGAATTTTTTCCCTTTTTATTAATGTCTTATGACTGATGCAGACCGTAAATTATGAATATGTCTATGCTGTGGAGGCTTTCTTTGTTTTATGGACCTGATTTTATTCTCTCACATATATATCCAGGGTGATTTCTTGGTTCACTTTATGGATATAGCTCGAGATGAGCTTGTCAAAAGGCCAGATGAGATTTCAGTAGAGAAATTGCAGGTATTCTCCTTTTATTAATATATATTTGCTCTATTTCCATTATTCAGAGGAAGTTTTTGATGTATAATGTAAATGAGAGGTTTCAGTGCTGTCACCATGTTTGATATTGCCTTTGATTTACTTCACAGTCTCTTCTGGAGCTTGCCTTGCGCACCACAGCAGCTGCAGCAGACCCCTTCCATGAGGACTTAACGTGCTGTGTGGTCAGTGACATCTTTGATTTACTTTCACTAAGGTGATGTTAAATGACATTCATAATACTTCTCTTTTCCATTTACTTTAGGAGAGAACTACTTTGCTAAAAAGGTTGAGCACACTTAAAGACCTCAAATTCATTGGGACTGTTCCTGAGAAAGACGACGTGGATGAACCAGTGAACATTACTGGCATGGATACATATTCCTTAAGTTATAAGGTTAGATTACTAGCTTCCGCTTTTGTTAAATTATTTTTGTACCATTAGCTGAATTGTTTCTACTTAGGATTATCCTGTAAAGAACACATACTTCAACTCGGCATCTATGGTATTACTGGATACATTGCACCTGTAAATAATATAGTGTTTTTGTGTTGTTTTTATGCTTCCAGCATATAATTTATCGAATACTGTGACTGTAGTGGTTTGTATTTTACTTTTGTGGTAAATAGGCTCTCTTACTGCAATCTGTATCGGATATCCCTTGTGTTTGTGTTACACAATGGCATGTCTTATATCTACCTTATCAATTGTCCATCCTGCACATGTGATATTTTTTGTTTGCTGCAGTTAATGGGGTATGTACCGTACCAATTTATTTATTTTTAATTTTTATAAACCATATATCAATAGAACAATCTAGTCTGTGCTCATGGTAATTGATGGACTACTTTGTTATGTGATCTATTGACATTGTTAATTGTTATGTGTTACAGGTTCAGTGGCCATTATCTTTAGTCATATCAAGAAAAGCGTTAACAAAGTACCAATTGATCTTCCACTTCTTGTTTCATTGTAAACACGTGAACCGGCAACTTTGTGAAGCATGGCAAATTCATCAAGTAATCTGCGGATGTCATTATTAATTTAATATGTTTTTTAATAGGAAAAATAGTCAATTCATTATCAGTTGATGCCCAATAGCTCCCCCCTCCCCAATTTATTTTTCTGAAGTAAACTCTTTTTTTTTCCTTATAGGGTATCCGCGCACTCAACATGAAAGGAACAGCAGTCTCTGTATCATCTTTGTTATGCCGCAGCATGCTGAAGTTTATTAATAGTCTTCTACACTATTTAACATTCGAGGCAAGTCTATACTTTATGTTACTCTACATCTTTGAACCAAATTCTTTACCGAACTCCATCATCTTGTGAAAAAGATACTAGTAAAAGATAAACATCTCGAGGATAAGAGGAAAACACTATGCAAACATTTTATTAAACCATTTAAGCAAACCCTTCTCTTTCTGCATGCATGTACGTTTGTCACTTACCACCTTACGTGAGTTGACTTCATTTTTTACTTTCTCATATGTTTTCTGCTGTTTCTTTGTTGATATATTTTTGTCGCCTTCTTTTTTTAGTCTTAGCCAACAAATTTTATGTTGTAGCCTAATGTTTATGTTTTTTAGTTTTTGTATTCAAATGAGGATTTTCTGTTTTCTTAGACATATTAATAATTTCAGGTCCTTGAACCCAATTGGCATGTGATGCACAATAGACTTCAAGGTGCCAAGAGTATAGACGAGGTGTTTTTCCCCCCTACATTGGAAGTGCTATAAATTTAGACTGACAAACACTCACAATAGAGCCTGGCTTTTGCTCCCTCCTGGTTTGTTATTAGATACTTCTAAATGATTTATTATATTTCAGGTAATCCAGTATCATGATTTTTTTCTAGACAAGTGTCTCAGAGAATGCTTGCTGCTTTCCCCTGTCCTACTCAAGGTTGGTTACTGTAACTCCCTTCTGCAAATTTTGGTTTGGAAGTATGTGTCTTGTCACTTTCTTTTTAATTGGAAATTAAAAAGAGACAAGGTTGGTTTGATTTTAATTGGAAATTAATTAATATTTTCTCTTTTGTTGTAACAGTTAGTTCTTGAGTTGAAAATTTTGGAAAAGTTTTACTTCACATATTATAACCAACACACAAAACAAGAGTTAATGAGATATGGTGTTTTAATGGCTGATGATAAATTTTATGCATCATGCACATTGCACAAGATAATACCATTCTCATTTGTTATATTGTATCTTAAGCATCTCTCTTTGGATCTAACTTCAATCTTTTTGCAGTGTACTTGCCATAGTGTATCCTAGTTAATATGATATGATTTAGGAAAGTCTTGTTTTTTTTTTTTTTTTGCACTTAACAATCTTTAATCGTCTTTTAACAGAAAATTGATTTTGATATGCAGAAAATGGAGAGGCTGAAATCAATATGTCTTCAGTATGCTGCCGTAACTCAATGGTTGATTGCGTCTTCAATTGATATTCCTAAGACTGACGCACAATCAAATACCTCACATGAGACAAAGAAATCAAAAAATGTTAAACGAAGGAATCCGTCTCAAAAGCTAAAATTAGCCAGTGAAGACAAAACCCTTGTCGAACCAATTCTGTATGTTAAAATCTTAGCCTCTAAATGCACATGTATGTGCATGTCTTATCACTCACATTTTGAGCACATCTGCAGGAAATTTGAAAAGGAATTCACCAATGAACTACGGAGTTTGAGACCAATATTGAGTAGCAGTGCCCAAGCAGAACCATACCTAACTCATCTTGCACAGTTGATTCTTGGAGTCGGAAGGGACCAGTAAGTTGCTTATGCGTTTCACTCATTTCAAGACAACGAGAATCCCTGATATTTTATGTATGCCCTTTTGTTGTATTGTGATTTGCCATCATCTTAGTGTATGTTGTAGTCTGTGAGCTTGTAGTAAAGTGAAGTTGGGTGTTAGGAAGTTGAAGCCATAATAGAGGTACATAAGATATGGGTGGGTTCATTTTTGAGCAGAACACTGTTTTAAGTAATCAAATTCTTTTTTCTTTCAAAAAAAAAAAGAAGTAATTAAATTATTTTATTCTATACCATTGTCCATTGAACATATTTGAGCACCAACAGTGAATGAATCTGTATTTACTACAAAGACAGCAGCTCTTCAACTCGAAAAGTTTCAGGTATGTTGGGGTAGGAACAAGTAGGGAAACATTGATGCTGTTTTGACTTCAATACTGTTGGTCAGTTTAGCCACGAAAATTCAATTGTCAAGAAGGATAAGCTCCTGTGCTGGATCCAACAGTCATATGTTTAATGCATTACTAATTATATAAATATACATCCATATTGTTAGAACGTGAAAGTAGTACTTAACATGGTGATTAAGTTGTTTAATCTTCGTGTATGCCTCGCTTTTACTTCTCTTTTTGAAAACGAAGAGCAGGGAAGATCAAGTTGTGAAAAAGTTGACGCGACATCACTCAAAAATAGAGAGAACGAAACTGTGATTCCGGGAAGGAAAAAAAACATGAATTTGTTTAGCAAATTTACAACAGTTTATGGTTCAAATTTTATTTTTGTTTACAGTTTATGGTTCAAATTAATATATCGTCCAAGTAATTCAAACATAATGAATTCATTATTTTTTTTTTTGAAGGAAACGAACTTGCATAAATTAAACTTACTCAGAAGCAAGAATACAAAGAATACAAGTAATAATCTCTGGAGCAGTATGTACCCATTCCTGTAAACCTGACATAGAATATGCAGCCTTAGCTAACAAATGGGCTACATTATTCGCAGACCTATGGACAAAAACCACCAACACTTCATCAAAGTGTTTAAGAATATCAATACAATCATCGATAATCATATCAAGATAGGAATTTCCTCGATCTCCATTCACTGCATCCACCACCAGCTTAGCATCACACTCAAAAATGCATTTAGAGCTCCTCCAGTCCTTTATCCAAGATAGTGCTTCCCTCAGGCTTATTGCCTGTGCTCCCCGGGGCTGCATCTTCCTAATATCAAGTAGATATTCTTCATTTTCCTATCCTAATTTTTCTTTTTTTATTAATATTGTCATTTATCTTATTTTCAACACTTATCATCGCCTCATCTTCCAATTTATTTTGTACGGTGAGCAACAATTTGAGTCCCAACACTATGTGTCAATTCCATTGAATTTTCCAAGAAGAGGCTCTGTGATGTAACATGTAATACACCATCAAATCTTCAATTATTCGGCTTTCACAAACTTGTATCCGACATTGGTGGAGTCATGGTTCCCCTTTGCACTTGTGAGGACTGAGGATGCATGCACTCCTAAGTCTCCTCTCAAGTCTCAAGTCAAAATGTGTTTACAGTAAAATCTCTATTAATTAATAATCAATTAATTTATAATTCACAAAAAATCAATATTTCAATTGATATTAATATAATAATAATATATTTTATCATAATTAATTGATAATCTCTGTAAATTAATAAAATTTAACAGTCCCCAACTATTAATTTATAATAAATATTATTATATTTATACATAATTACTTCTTCCCTCCCATTTTGATGATTTTTAATAAAATTTAACAGTCCACAACTATTATATTTATATAATATTTAACTAATCCTCATAAAAAAATGTAAATGGGACCTAATTCATGAAATATGAAACAAGATTTAATTAAGTAATTACTCTGATAATTAATTAAATAATAAGAATTTAATCAATTTAATAAATTATTAAATAATAATTATCAAATCCACGCAAAAGAATGAATCGACATTTCGAAAAATCTTTAGGACATGCCAAAGCTGCTTTATGTGAATGTGGCGTTTTTCCGACTGCGGCTTTGTTCTCGGAACCTCAGACCCCATCAGAAATTTCTACAACATAAACGGAAAATGCTTTGGCCACATAATTATATACAAAATTTTATACATATTAATATATTTCATATTTTAATTAAAATAATTTTATACTCACATTAAGCACCTCAATTAAAACATTTCACACCCCTAATCTCGCATAAAGTGGTTCAACTGTCTTGTAGACTCGTCGTACATAAATCATTTATAACAATTGAACTGGTCCAAGTAAACACACATGTGTACATATATTATCAATGGCCCACCAGAGACTCTTCCTTGTCTACTCACAAACTCAGAAACTTCGTTTGTTAAATGTTCAAGTCAAGCCTTTTAGTCTTCGGCCCTTTTTACACAACAACTCAAATTCAGCATATATATACACAGACACACACACCATGCTCACTTCTTGAATTTTCACCTCAACATTTCTGCTGCTGCCACAGGTTTCTGTACGTATAGTTTGAACTCTATGTGTTTGATTTTTTGTTTTATTTTTGTTTAATGTTGTGCAAATTTTGTTATGTATATGGGCATTATATTTTGACCATGTTTGCTAAATTTAGCATTTTGGATTTTTTTAATGATCGGGGTTAAGAGTGAGGATTCGAACCCATGACTTGTTCCGGGGAGTGACTGATGATCAGAATTTAAAATGATTGCCTAAGTATTGTAGCTCATGTTTTCTTTACTCTACAGACTACAAGGATTTACAGTGATATGCAAGTTAGTTTGGTGCTCTATATTCGTGCTTGTACTCTTTAATAATAAAGCCAGGGTTTCCGAGGAATTAGTTGAACTTACTTTGGGATTACTGTAATGCCCTGTAAGTGAAGAAACATATAAATTGTTGTAGGAATTGGCAAGTATTTTAGCTGGTTGTGACTTTTAAGGATGTGGTATGTACATATGCTGATTATTAAAAAGAGGAAAATTGTTGTAGGAATTGGCAAGTATCTGGTTGTGACTTTTAAGGATGTGGTATGTACATATGCTGATTATTAAAGAAAGGAAATAGAAGTAGCGGCCTATATTAAGGTTTATCTGATATTGTATGCAAAAGGTACTACTCTGCGTTTCTTTAATCAAGTATTAGATTCTATCAATAAGGTTGGAAATAATAAAACTTGATACTGGATCCTTTTTATTATGATTATTGTTATTTAATGTTTAGATTAAACTTTTTATGCATTGGTTTTGCCTCATGCATTAGATATTGCTCTTTAGCATTGGCAGAATTTGCTTTAGATGAATTGCCACTGATCTTGAATTTGAACCTGTCCATTTTTCATGTGGCGTTTTAAGACATCATAAATTCTGTCCTCGACAATTGATTCTCATTTTGAACAATGCTTCATACAAGAATAGTTTGATTTGTTTCACTTGTCAGACATGGGTAGCATATTGAATTTGTTGAAAGGATGCTGATAGTTAATCTACTCTTTTTGTAATAGGTGTACAACTTGAGTAATGGATGCTTCAGAAAAAGATGAGGTACCGATGCTATCATCCACGTACATGCAAATGGATGAAAATGAGAAACATCAGTTTACAAGGTCCACGACCAGAATGCGTAGTGCATCAATATCAATTCCAATGCCTTCTTTGGATTCCAGTGATAAAGCAAATACTTTTATAGGTCATACTGGTCCTCTGCGTAGTGAAAGAAAAATACCGTACATACAAATGAGTGGTCCTCTATATGCAAAGCGTGGGAATGACACCTTGTTTGAGCAACGTGCAACAGGTAGCAAAGCAACTGAGGCTACATTTGATAAGTACCCTTCAATCAAAGGAGTGGATCACAATGATTGGCCAGATAGAAACCGTGAGAGGACAAATGAACATTTATTAAAGTCTGGTCCACTGGGAATGTGTAGTGATCCATACTGCACAACATGCCCAACTTACTTTGAGGGGAACCGGAAGAACGTAAAAACATCAAGTGTATTTGATCAGAAGGTTTGATCATCCTGAAAAACCATGAATCTCAAATTCTATACTGTTTGTCTGAGTTTTTATATCTTCATCCCTTCTTCCTTATCCAAATTTTAAATTGGTCAATTTGAGCACCAATAGGTAACTTTGGTCAGATATGTGCATTCTTTACCACAGGATATACATTCTACATTGCTAAGTTTATTTACAAGTTTTATAACAGTGTTGAACTTCCCAATTCATGCTGTAGCAGATTTTTTTTAGTAGAGATATGAGGACTATTGTAGTTGGTTATGTATTGCTTTAGCGGGTATGTTCTTAGGTTGTCAAGTTTGCAGACTAAGATTGGATAGTTTTTAGTACATCGCATATTTTCTGTTGGAGATTATTGTGGACAGTAAACACTGGCCTAACACTGAGTTTATAGTATGTAAAAAAGGCATCACTGCAAATAAGACAGCATTTTGCTTGTGGACATTGAATCATTGGGGGTAGAACTGGAGGTGTCTATTGTTTGCCGTTCAAGTTTTTACTTATTATATTAGTTATATACTTGACTATGGTTGCTTTTTGTTCATTTAAGATTTATATTATGGGAATACAAATCTTTTTAATTAGTTTCATTATCTTGTATCCAACAATCCTTATAAATCACTTTTATCCTATTGCACTTTAATTGTTTACCTACTCTGTTTTTTCTCGGAATTTTACTATTTGTGTTTGGGCTTGGGCAGCAGTTCCCTAATATCAATTATGGAGATGCTAAAGGCTGGGTGCGAAGAACCTGTTCTTCACTGTATCAATGTATTCCCGGGGTCATGAATCCTCATAACAAAAAAGTTCAAAATTGGAACAAGTTCTTCGTCATCTCCTGCTTATTTGCAGTTTTTCTGGACCCACTTTTCTTCTTTGTGCTGTCTGTGAAGCAGGTATGAATATATATATATATATATATATCTATGAATGATAAAGAGTTGTAAAATCTCACCCGCTACTGATATTCTTTCATTACTACCTAAGTTTTCTTGGATTACTATGTTACGAGTCTCACTTCCATTGGATGCAAATTTTAATAAACCTTACATAATTGTCCCAGAAAACAATGAGAGTGGATGCCATTTATCTGCCATGTTTTACTATATTATAGGATGATCCTCTGCTTCAATATTAGATGACCCATTATGACACTTAGAAGTCAATTTGACTTATTTAAGGTATAAATCTAATGTGAGTCAAAAGTTCAATTTATACTTATACTTGAATATGTTCAAAATTTACCTATAGTACTGTACTTAATATATTACAGTAATACATTTCTAATTCAATATTTCCTTGGAATATATGACTGCAAATTCCTCAAATAGCATACCCACAACTGTCGCACGTGTTTAAATATCACAAACAACATTAGTATTTGTACCTACACTTGTAGTCAAATTGTTTCTTTGTGTGTACGCTTTCTGTTATTTCAGTTATTCTAAACAAGGCATATAATGTCATTCTCTTTGTAACAGGATAACAAATGCATAGTATTTCATGCAACCTTTACAAAAGTACTTATCTCTTTAAGAAGCCTGACCGATTTCATCTACTTACTACACATGCTTCTTCAGGTAAGCCGATTATGCTCTTATCATTAAACTTAAGGTTGCCACATATCATGGACCAGCACTGCATATTAAAGAAGAAAATTTACATGACTTATTGAACTAAAGCTTAACATGGACTGTGTCAGTTTGTCAGAAAGCTTAATATAAATATACAAGTGTGATGTGTTCTTTGATAAACTGCATAAGTTATAACTGGAAACTAACAAATCTTTTTAGAAGTGGTAATTTCTATTATCTAGTTTTGTATGTAGAGTTGTAACTGACAACATTATCAGAATGAACTGATTATAGTTATGAAAGTGATTTGCTACAAACTTGAGCACATCATAGCATCATGATATTTCTTATCCAATTCTTGCACATGTAAATCTTGTAAAAGATATAAATTAATATGTCATTGATGCACACATAGGGTTGTTTTTTTACTTATAATTGACATATGCTTCATAGATTTATGGCTGTTTATTTTCATCTTGCAGTTTCGATTGGCTTATGTTGCTCCGGAAACGAGAGTTGTGGGTTCTGGTGATCTAGTTGACCATCCAAAGAAAATAGCTCTCAACTATCTCTCGGGATACTTTCTTATTGATTTTTTTGTCGTATTACCACTTCCCCAAGTATGAACTTATATATAGTATGTCTATAGTTTCATATACCCTGGCATAATGTGATGATTTTATATCCTATGCATCTGCCAAGCTTAGCCTATCAGACCCTTCTTCTATCTAAAAAAAGGTCGAAATCGAAGCCTCAATGGAGGCATGTGTGCACAGTACATGAGTACACATGCCTTCCCAGTACATGAGTATGCCCAATTTCCATGCCTTGGAGTCTTTTTTTGTCAATATTATTTCAGCTCAAGTGTATATCATAGTTGTAAATATTACATGTGCAACAGTTTTACCCTGCATACTTAACAGCTAATATACAGGCTGTTATTTCGTATTTATAATACTATAGGCTGATTTAGAGGCTGGCATTAAAAGATTTGGTGGCAAATTTAGAGCCTGACATTAAGGGATTTGTTGGCTGATTTGCAGCTCTAAATAGCTCTGCTATACCGATAAATACTGGAGCATGTTTGAATGAAACAATCAGATTCATAGCATTTTTTATATATCTTTGTCAATTTTATCTTGAAAAATTATATCACAGTCATATTTCGATACTAAAAATGTTAAGTTTATAATATAATTTAATTATGCTGATTTTTTTTTCTGGCTACTACGAGCTGTACTAATGATAATTTAAACCGCACAATATATAGATGCTTTTGTTAAATAGTTTAGTTGCTGAAAATGTAAGAGTTATTCGTCTTTCTAAATGTAGGACTAAATTTAGGACTAAATTTGTAAGTTTTACTGCTGTTATTTAGCAAACTTTACATAAGGATTCCACGTAGCTCGTGTGTAAGATTCCATTATTGATCACTGTGTCATAATATATGTAATTATTTACCGAAGGCAGGTGTAATGGTAGGAGGCTGTAATATGAAACCGATGTGGAATTTTTGTTTCATATTGAGCCTGTCTTCTATATTACATGCTCAGTTTGTACTTACTAATTTACCCATGGATATGAATTTTGTAATTTTCATTGTGTAGATTATTATTTGGCTGGTCCTCAAAAAGTTCAAAGGATCATCTGAAGCAAATTTTGCAAAAAACTTTCTGCGAGCAGCAATTCTCATTCAGTATATTCCTCGGCTGTATAGGATTCTTCCTATGCTTGCCGGTCAATCTGCGAGTGGCTTCATATTTGAGTCGGCATGGGCAAATTTTGTAATCAATTTGCTCACATTTGTGTTGTCCGGCCATGTGGTTGGGTCATGCTGGTACCTCTTTGGATTACAGGTGGGTCAAATTCAGGTTTAATATATTCATGTGGTATTTCTGTGCTAACTGACCATAATATTAGTACATTAGAGTTTCCTTCTGCACGTTGCAAAAATCAAATCAAGTTTGATACTACAATGAGCATTACAATGGACATACTTTAATTTCTTCATTGATGATATTGTAGTTAAGATTATAAAGATTAAAATTAGGAGAGGTCTGTTTTTTGGTCCATATGATAGTAGCTTTCCTATAAGCTATATCAAATTCTAACAGTTTGAATGCAGTCTACATACTTTTTCATCTTATTTGTTTAGAGAACTTGAAAGTTTGTGCTTTTCATTCTTAATACATTTTTAGTTTGTACGCTTCACAGTGCTACTACTAGTAGAATGATACTCCTGTCTGTGTTGAATCAATGTATCATATTTACTATTTTAGTAAATGTCACTTCAGCATTTATAATAATTAATATATGGAGGCTATGTAACAAAGCTGTATGTCCATGTACTTGTAAGCATGTTTTGGTATGCCAAATTGTTCTGGTATGTTCTAAATTTTATTTTGTCCAAGAACTCAAGCCTATGATTTTTCCGTAGTTTCAAAATTTAACCTTGTCCTAATGTACTGTAACTCTAAACTCCTGTGTTGTCCAGTATGTTAAGAATGCCAGATTAATATATTTCTTCAGTGCTGTTTTATATATTTTCCCAGTCCTTGCACTGATAAAAGATTGGCAATTCCATTTTTTAGGGGTGTAAATTGTTTAACTATGAGCTTTTTCTCCGTGTGACTACTCGCAGAGGGTAAATCAATGTCTTAGAGACGCCTGTGTTGAGGATTGGTGCATAAGGTTTATAGATTGTGGGCGAGGAAATGAAAATGAGACATTTAGTAATGATCCAAAATGGACAGATTGGACAACAAACGCCACTGCTGGTGCTTGTTTTTATGATGAAAGTTTCACATATGGAATCTATAAACAAGCTGTCAATCTTACCACACAACCAGATCTCAAAACAAGATACATATATTCTTTGTTCTGGGGTTTCCAGGTATATCACCGATCTATATTTTGTTCATTTACAATTTTTTTTTAATAATGGGTTGTTGTCGCTGATGTGACATATACAAGGTCTTCAGTTTGACAGTGAATTACTGACATGTTTTACATGAGCTTTAGTATGATTGACAATTAGACGGACATGCCACTAGTGTAAAATTTACTTTTTAAATGTATAGAACTCCTACCAAATTAATTATCTTACCTTGATAAAACCTCATTGTCGATAAAATGAGTGATTAAATAGCAGAAAAACCAATACCCTAAAGGACGTAAAGATGATGGATTGCAAACCATAAGGGAAAGGCTTTAACTTAATATAGTACTATAACTTTCACTGAATGGGGATTACGTTACCTATAAAGTAATGCAACAAAGAGATCTTTGAATAGCGCAAAATTGAATATGTAACTAATTTAGTAGCAAGTATCTTATATCAATACATTATTTAGTTTTTACCGAAGTCATAGTTGTTCATTCCAATTAAATATTAATATTTTGTTGGTATTAAAAATCAAAATGCAATTGGTCTACATATATGTTAGGTTGGAAGTGTCTAACATCATAAAATAGATGCATGTTTTGAACTTGAAATTGAATGACTATTTCATCACTTAACTAAGACCCAAGTTAGAGGTGGCTCATCATACCGAAAAACTTGCATCTGAATAACTAAACATAAATAACCTTTCAGTTGGGGAACTGAACTTGAACAAGACTTTTAGTGCCATTAACTATGTTTGACTTTTAACGAAAGCCGTTAATTTTTGCCACATATGTTCCATTTCAGCTTCCATGTAAGCTGCCACCTTGAAAAACTTTAACCTGCTCCAAGTATTACCCAAATTTGACTTTAATTTTGCCCAAGAAATCACCATCATCTCCTATATGAAATCAAATGGAGGTCCAAAACAATCTGACCAAAAATCAAAATTAGATCTTAAATTCACATGGATAGTACTCGGGGCTCCAAAATCAATTTTTTCTTCCAATTTAACTACTGTAAAAAAAACCATCAAAATATCATCGGAAACAAAAAAAGTTCATGGACAGTACCCACCAAAGTTTAAAGAATATAGATGATAGAGAAGAGGAGCTTTTATTATTTGAAGATATATTGAAATGTGTAGCTATGTGTGTAGATGGGATGAATAAAAATTTCATGCTGGTCATTCATATTTGGCAGGAAAGTGATGGTTGAGATAGAGTAGTTAGGCTGTTTTAAGTAGATAGAAATGGGTGGGTCGGGTTGGTTACAGATGGATATATGGGTATAAAATAATAAATATTGGTGTGATGATCCATCAAGTCGCCTTGAGAGTTTTTGATCCACCTAAGCAAGTACAGTTACATTTCCGTCCATAAGATGTAATTGAAAGTTAAAGTGTTTTAGTGAGTTGACAGTTATACCTGCCATTAAGTTGGCCTCTAGTTTGAGTGAACCATTTAACTTGTTGAACTTGGCAATGGAATATGAGATTTTTTGCATGTTTACCTTCAAAATGATGTTTTGACTTTTCCTACCCATGTCGAGGCGCCGATTGTCTATTATTAGTACTCAAGGTGTATTAAAAAGTATAGGTGATATGATACAATTTATAATAATTTATCATAATATGGAGTAGATTTAGATCCATTATTAATCACATTTGAATCCACTTATAATGATACTAGTACATTTGGGTTGGGCACGGAGGTTAAGAAAGTAAGTAAAGTAATGGTGAAAAGGTAAGAAAAGTGAGGATAGTGGTGGGATCCATTGATATTTAATGTATAAAGTAAGTATAGTGGAGAAAAGTAGTGGGGTTAGTTGATTTTTATATTATAAAATTTTACTATGTTTGGTAAGTTTTGAAATGTGAAGAATTGGATAGGAATCCCAAAAAAGAAAGTAAATATTATCCTTATTATTATCTTACTTATTATAATAATTATACATACTTACAAGAACCATGGGTTGTCTCCCAAACAGCTTCGCCAAAAATTTGATAAGGCTGTCGCGTGCCTATCAAATAATAATTCTAACTAATCCTCCTAACAATGTAGCACGACAAGTCAAAGTCGATCCCACAGAGACAAATGTGTCAAACACTAGTTATTTCTAATCAAATTCAACTAAGCAAAAAACACAATAATATTTTTGGAGATGATTAAACTAATTATACGGAGGCAAATAAGGGTTTTATCAATTAATTAAAACATCCAAAATTAAGTATTCCCACTAGCATGAATCAATGCAATTACGATTCCCTACCCCAATCAATCAGATATATTACTCAAGAGGAAATATGCGTCCTATAAAATACCAATAACCCTCTTCCGAGTATTAATGGCTTCTTTAAAAATACAATCAAACCTATTTCCATGGTATCATGCATTTTAGAGACATTAAAGAAAACATCCTGACTTCCTAAAAACCTTTCTACCTATTTTCATAGAGAAGTTCATGTCTTTATTGGATAAATCACAAACATCTAAATTTAACTTTCATTGATAAGTATATATTGGTCAAACAATATACATAATGATGCCTGACATTTATTTATTAATTAACACAACTCAATAAGCAAATTTAATTCACCATGGGTGGGGATATTATTGCTGACATAATAACTTAAACGAATTCCTAGAATTTTAGGTGGGATGGGAATTGTAATTATTTCTACTTCCCGAGGTATGATGATAGACCGAGAAGCTTGACTAGAACGAATTGGTGGAGAAGTTTTGTGTTACCGGTGTTAGCAGTCTTTCCGGTCTTGTGCACCTCTCACTGTACTTTGACATCTCTTCATCCGCAAAGAATTATCGAAGTCCTTTTTTTTGAAGCACAAGCTAGTTCTAGAAGCACTAAGCATAGCGATTATATCAAAAGGTCAATCGAATTTTTATTCAACCTGAAGTAATGAGTCCCTCAAATAGTGGGGGCTCATTACCTCAATTGAGATAATTTAGTTGGAACTTTACTTTTTAGTTGGAACTTTAGGTGGTTCTCTAGGGGGAATCATGCATTTATTATAGCCAGGGTTCAACTTAATCCCAGATTATAAATCTACTCACTCATAATTTAACTAACAAAACACAAGGAATAATAAAAACACATAATTAAACTATTATTGAGAATAGGGAAACAATCTTCAATCTTTGAACACGAAGAGAAGTAAAAGTCTTCCCCACTTCTCTCACTATTGCTATGTATGTGTATGTATATGTCTCTAAATAAAAACTAATTGATATCTCTGAAAGTATTTTAATGTTTTAATAAATATACAAGGAAGTCTACGAAACGGAATAGGATTCTATAATTAAAATTTGTAACTATGTTTTCTTTACAATTTCTGGGATGTTCCAGTAGGGTTTTGGATATTGGACCATCTCTGAATTAAAGAAAAATCTCTAACCTTCGTGTGGGTTGTAAGATCGTCAAAATCTGATGTACGGAATTCCAGATATGGCCTGAAAAACGAAATAGTATGTGTAGCCCAATAAATCCACATTTCCATCCAAATTTGAGTCCAATTAAGCTTTATTTCTTCAATTCCTTCCAACTTTAGGAATTCCTTGCACTCTACAATAAAACATTAAAATTTATTAAATAAATATCCAAATCAATGCAAAATACAGTTAAATATGAGAATAAAATTATCTAGAATATATATATAAAATATACTATATCAGAAAGAGTAAAGAAATGGTTGGGACAGAGTGAGTAATAAGTAATGCAGAACAATATGTTAAATCTGGTTGAGATGTGAAAGCATCTCAAATGTTTTTTCATAGTTGTCTTTAGTCTTATGAGGGATCGGGTGGTTCTACACTTTTTAGCGCTATGACATGTATCGAATAATTCCTTCAAATGTGGAACTATTACATTGATGATTGGAAAAAGGTTAAACAATTTGATTGAATGTTGTGCATGTATTTTATGTTTTCTTTTTTCCTTCCAATAATTGTAAATTTGACTTGTTTCATACTGAAGTTATCATCTTTGTTTTTTGCACAGCAAATTAGTACTCTAGCTGGAAATCAAACCCCAAGTTATTTTGTTTGGGAAGTTCTCTTCACCATGGCCATCATAGGCTTGGGTCTTTTGCTTTTTGCTCTTCTCATAGGGAATATGCAGAATTTTCTCCAGGCACTTGGACGAAGGTATATATTTTATCAGCAATATATTATGTAGAGATTATTTAAAGACTGAGAATATGTTACTCCTTTCGTCCCCCCTGAATTGTATACATTTGGGGACAGGGACATGGCACGCACTTTAATGCTCCTATAAAGTATAGTTCTATAGCTTATTTTTTTAAAAAAAAAAATTATGAATAAAAATTCAACAGAAAATTTTGAAAATAAATTATTGAACTATACTTTATAGGAGCATTCTCCAAGTTCTAGCAACTGATCGGTGATAGAAATATATCTACCAAACTTCCTTTATGGAGTATGTATATTCTGATTGTCTATTTCATACAAAATAGTGCTCTTGTCACTGGTTAGTCTTGCAATACATAATATAGAAATCTTCACCTTTTCAATTTTTGTAGTTCTCAATGCACTACTGCACCAAGAGCATAGTCAAACTCTAATATTACTCGGCAATGAAAAAAATAAAGACCTTGTCAGACAAGACATGGTTTTGTATTGCTATATTCTTAAAAAACATTATGTGTGCTGCCTCCTGCCACAGTCCTGAGTTGCAATAATGATCAAGCAAAATTTGAAAATAAAAAAGAGATTGTAAATCTGAGAGGTGATCTTTCTCTTTAATTGAGTAGTGCACGATAAGCGGTGCCATCATTGGAGTAGTCAGCCTTCTAAGGGAAAATAGATTTTTTTGTCACCGAACTTATTATGTTTTTAGAAATTTGCCACTCAACTAAATTTTTTTCCCTTTTAGTCACTGATGTTAGGTTTGGATTTGCTTTTAGTCACTAACTTAGGTACGGACTTAGGTACGGATATGATTATTAGCATTGTGATAATTGTTTGTAGCATCATTAATACATAGTGATAGTATATAATTTTTTGATAGTATGATATATGTTTATATCTTTGTATATATAGTAATAATAACATAAAATGAGATGATATAATATTAAAATCAGGAAAAATTGTAATTAAAATTCTAGAAATTCAGTAAATCATCAGTATGGAATCAATGACTTCAAATAATTTATGCTCTCCATGATAAAATAAAGTCTAATTGAGTGATACGATGCATCATCTTCACTATTAAAGTTTCAATCACCTAGTTCAGCCTAAGATCTCTCTTAAATTTATCTTCATAATTTTTAATAACTTTATCTTATTATAATTTTCAAAGTAAAGATAAATAAATAGAGAGAGGAAAACTTAATTTTCAATGATTTATGAGATTTTCTTTTTGCGTATAAAAATTCAAACACTAAATTTTTATTCGGAAGAAAAAATAAAATAATTTATGAGAGTACACTTTTAGAAATCGTAAAATGCGTGTTTAACTCATATCACCGAAGATAAACGATCTTGGGTACATAAAAGTACTATATATAAAGATAAACATATATCAAATCATCAAAATATTACAGGTTATCACTATATTTTAATAATACTACAAAGAATTAATATAATGGTAATAATCAAATCCGAACCTAACTTTAGTGGCAAAAAAAATTCCGAACCTAACATCAGTGACTAAAAGGAAAAAAAAATTAGTTGAGTGGCAAGTTTCTAAAAACATAATAAGTTCGGTGACAAAAAAATCTATTTTCCCGCCTTCTAATTACAACAAGTGCCAACATAGAAAAAGCTCTAGTTACTCCTAAATTGCTATGTAAATGAAAGTATAGGTGAAAGCATTCGGGGAGTGTTTGTCTTGACTTATTTTTCATTAAAAGTAAAGCGGTTACTTTTTCTGAGAGATAAGTGTTTATTATTCTGAATAAACACATGCTTAGATGGAAGAAGTGATAGTCAAAGTAGGTCATTCCTATAACCTTTTCATGTATAACATGAAATCATTTATCTATTCTTGTCTGTTCATGTTTCCAATAGAAATTTTTACATGCAACAAGCACAAAAGTTACACGTGAGAGAGGAGATTGCATGAATGTAAAATTAGATCGTGTTTAAGTATATGTAAGATATATTACATTCCGAATGCTATGGAGAATGACTATTTTTGCAAATTAAATCTAACATTTGCTTAGATATTTGTATTCATGTTTTGGTGCAACCTTTCTCTTTTAGGAGGTTAGAAATGTCTTTACGGCGTCGGGATGTTGAACAGTGGATGAGTCATCGGCGCTTGCCTGAACGACATAGAAGGTAAATTTTTTTTAGCTTTTTTCTTCCTTTGATTTTATCATTTTATTTATCATCCTTTTAATGAAATATAATTCTTAATAGCTGATATGTTAATGTTTACTATCCAGTTATTGGTCCAAACTTAGTGAAAATTGAATCTTACCTTCTTCATACTGCAATATGATTGTTTATCTTTTATTAGGCAGATGTCCTCATCAAGCTTGTTTGTCTTAGGAAAAAAGTATTTTTAAGCAAATATATTGGTCGCCAAGATGTTGCTAGATATATGTATCCACACATATTATGAGTTTTCGAGCCTGGTGAATGCTATCTTTTTTGCAAGTTTAATGCTAGTTCTATAGCAAGTTCACGTGAAGCTTACGACCATCTTATATAAATAAACATTTTCAGACAGACATTTGATTCAGCTGAAGCCTCATCAACTGAGACGTGACTTTGGTTGTTCTTAAAAGTTTAATTAACTCACTTGAAGTACAAGGCGTTTGTTTTTTAATTCGGTATTCTATTTATATATCATACTAGCTTTTAACAAGTGGCTACCATTATATACACACACACATATATATAATTCATATAATAAATTGTTTGGTTTGATTTTATATATGTCACTTAATTTATCTATATCAATTTGTGTATTATTATTATTGAGGGTGGTTATAATCCGGATGTTAGTGAGAAATAATTACACCGACTTTCGTCATAAATATTTGAAAGATTGTGATAAATAATTGCATGACTACTATAGATTTTTGTCATAAATAGCTTTTAGTTTAAAAAATATTAAAATTCTATAGTACATATAATGTCTGTAAAAAATTTTAAATCTATGTTAAAATATATCTTAGATTTTACTAAAATCTTTAAGATCATTAGAAATTATCTACATAAATGGATGAGTAAAATACCTCAAATTTATCGCATGTGGCCGTTCATGTTAGAAGATACGTAAATTTTGAATACTTATGATTTTTGAAATCTTAATTACTACTATTCTGGTTGATTGATCTATCTTTTCTCAGTTTATAATAATTTGACTATTGTATTTTAATTCTTGTTATTAATATGGACAATCGCTTAATTTCCTTCATGTTATCGTGTCTTAGGTTGGTGGACAATCACTTAATTTCCTTTATGTAATTGTGTCTTAGGTTGGTGGTCCTAAATTTATGTGCTTTATATCTCTAAATATATAATAATATCAAAATTGTGTTTGTTTCGAATAAAGTGATTTTCTTTACATGAGGATATAAATTGATACCTTGTGAGAATATTTTGATATTTTTTATTTTACGGAGTACAAATAATTTTTTAACATGGTTTGTATATATTATGATCAATATAATATTGATCAATTTAGTCAAACTCTAACATTTAGCTTTTGTAATTAATACTATATTATACGATATGACGCATTTAAACTTGAAAAATTGTGATGAATAATTGCATGACTTTGTTAGGAAACAAATCGGGATTATTGAATATTCGATATATACTTGCATAATTATTTTGAAAAAAATCGATAATCATTGAATTTGTGAATTAGATATATTAATCATTTTAATGTCAAATATACTCCCTTTGTATTTTAAATATAAATTTCCTTTTAAATATTTTTCATTAATTGTAATGCAAAGCAATCAAAATTAGAAAATTGGAATATTTATAAATATGCCAACTTATTACAAATTATTTACAAAAATATTATCAAGTTGATTTTTTTTAAATACAATTTTCTTCAAATTATTTACAAAAATACGACTTGCAACTTGTGCAACCTCATTTGCAACATCAGTTTGCAACTGTTGCAAATGAAGTTGCATAAGTTGCAAATGAAATATCTCATTTGCAAATGTTGCAAATGGCGTTGCAAACGAGGTTGCACAAGTTGCAAGTAGTATTTGTTACAGACGTTGCAAATTAATTTCTCATTTGCAACTATTTGCAACTATGGAAAAATGTTGTTGTAAATGAGGTTGCAAAAGTTGCAAGTCGTATTTTTGTAAATAATGTATAAAAATTAGTATTTTTAAATTATTAAAAATTTGCAACACTATTTTTGTAAATAAATTTAAGAGGTTAGGCAGTTATGAAAAAAGCCCTAGAAAATTTGATGGAATATAATCATTTTTCTTTTATATTTGTTTAAAATATCATATGTTGATATTATTCAAATTTAAATGTATAATGAATTGTATTATTTTTTGATATATTTACGTATTATTAAATTATAGATTGATGTAATACTATAAAAGTATATACATCCAATATCAAATATTATTTAATAATTATAATTTATATTTATGAAGATATATTTGTCTGTTTAGAATTATATTTATATATATTGAGAGAAATATTTGTTTGGTCAGATTTAGTTTGTGTTAAAAAGAATTTTTATTTTTAGTTGAGTGTGAGTTAAAGTGAATGCCTAATGACAATTAAACTAATTAAGTAATGGATACTGAAAATTATTTATTTAATAAAATTATTTGTGTATTTAATAATATATTTGGAATTAGTAGATGTAATAAATTGTATTATATTTGAAGTTTGAGTGGGAGGCTTGGAGTGTTTGTAGGTCAGGTATATTTAAAATATTTTTTAAATAAAATTTTGTATTGTATATTTAGAATATATTTTATTTAAAAAAATACTTGTATGTTTAGAATTAGATGATGTAATAAATCGTTTTAGAGTTGGAGCATGAGTTACTCGAAGGAAGTTGTTTTAGTAGTTAATGTAAGGACATTCAACTAATCAATCAACTAATTTTAACGGTCTTTCTAATGTGTGTCCAAGGCACACAATAAGCACCAACTCTCATGAAAATGGCTTCTTTTTATTGGTGGAATTGGTGTGAATGCAAGGGGCCATTAACATTTATTATTCATCCACCAAACAAAATTTACCATTTTCATGAAAGTTAGTGACTATTGTGTGCCCGTGGGCACATCATAGAAATTTCCTAATTTTAAATATTGTTTTATTCAAAATACTATACGCACCAATTATACTCGAAACAATTCAACTAGTTAATTAATTAATCAAGGTTTTGTATATTAATAATTATATTTTATTTAAAGAAATACTTATATTTATATTTAGTTGGGCTAAGAAATTGTCTTCTAGTTAGAGGGTGAGTTGTGGTGAGTGTTTGGAGATGTCAAGGACATTCAATTGGTATAAAAAATTGTCTTGACTTGGAGTGTGAGTTATAGTGTGTGTTTGTAGCTATCAAGGATAATTAAACTAATTAATTGATTAATTTTAAATAATATTTTATTAATTGTGCACATGTGTTAACAATATTAATTTACGACCAATTATACCCCCATTTCGTTTATTATATTTTTATGTCTGGAATTATCTTTATTTAAACACAATAATTGTTTATGTAAAATTAATTATGTAAAAACTATTTTATTGTTGGAGTGTGTGTTTTTAGATGCTAGGCTAGGTACAGTGTTATTTGACAATGCAAACAATAAGTTAATTTGTAGAAGGGGGGTTGAATACAATCTACAAAAATTTGAACTTAATTTTGTTTAACAGATCATATTCAATTCACAAGTGATTATTAAATCTAAATAGAAATTTAAAAGAACAAGGATCTTAAAAATTTCAGGTGGATTGTTTGATCCACCTGAGAGATTTTTATATCAAGAACCTTTCAAGAAAAATTCTTGGCTGCTTACAAAAGAATGAAGAGCAGAAGCTTACAATTTGTTGCATGCTAACTCTACTGCTTTGCTCTTTAGTTTTCAGTGTTTGGATACATTGAAATTAAAATTACAATGTGAATATATACTAATACAAACTAGCGTAGTCTGCAAAAGCATAAACCTAAACTTTTTTCTAGCAATTATAAATATAGAATTTTTTGGACTTGATAGTACATTTGGCAGCTTGAAATTCTTGTTGCTTTTCTAGAAATGGTAGGCTCCGAGGTTCTCAATATTTGACTAAACTGCTTTTAGTTTAGCTTCCAAAACTGGTGCAGCACCTTTCACATCAACCCATGTGTTTTTTGTCCTTTACTTGACTTGTAGCTGTGAATTGATAGTCATCAACTGCTAGAAGAGTTCAGCCGTTGATAGTACTTGAGTTACCGATTGATAGCACATCTTGATTAGCCATTGATGAAATTGATGTAGCGGTTGATAGCTTGTTTATTTAGCCATCAATGCTTTTTGACTAGCCATTGATCTTCACTTCACTTGAATAGATTACATGACTTCAAATATTTATAATTATGTCACTCTATCTATTTATCCATTGATAGAACAATTGCTAATCTAAAGATCATAAAATTTATCTATCAACTGCTAAGGTACTACAGTTTTGTTACAGCACAACATCAGTCGTTGATGGGTAATCTCATCAGCTGTTACTACATAAGTATGCTAGCCGTTGATCAGCCACAATAGATTTTTCTCTAAGTACAAAATTGAAATAACTTTGTATCATCAAGCATCACATATTCGTAACATACAGTTATATTAATTCATAGATATCCAAGAAATATCTTATTTAAAGAAATACTTGTATATTTGGAATTAAATTTTATTTAAACAAATACTTCTCTGTTTGCTTAGTTGGTGTAAAAATCGTAGTTGTAATGTGAGTTAGAGTGAGTTTTAATATTTTTCAAGGTTTTGAATATTTATAATTATATTTTATATAAAGAAATACTTATATATTTAGAATTAGTTGGGTTAAGATTTTGTTTTAAAATGTAAGTTGTAGTGAGTGTTTGTAGATGTCAAGGACAATTCAACTAATTAATTAATTAATCAAGGTTTTGTATATTTATAATTATATTTTACTTAAATAAATACTTATATATTTGTATTTAGTTTTTGTAAGAAATTATCTTGTAATTGGAGTGTGAGTTGTAGCGAGTGTTCGTAGCTACATTCTGTTGTTATAGTGTGAGTTGTAGTGAGTGTTGTAGCTGTCAAAGACAATTCAACTAATTAATTAATTAATAATAAATAATATTCTATTAATTATGGACACCGTGATAACCAAAGTATTATACAACTAATTATACTCCATTCTGGTTATAATAATATAGTATAGATAGATTTTCTCTTGTTCGTTTCCTTAGAAAAGGGTGTTTTTCCTCAACGTTTAAATTAACTTTTTGTCAGATAACATATTTTGTTCTTTGTTACTTATTAATGTAGCATTCTGTATTCCTGTATTCCTGATTGTTGGCCTTAGTCAAAGTTGACCTGTTTTGAGCTCTTATGCAGGCTGATTCGTGAATCAGAACGTTATAATTGGTCTGCCACTAGAGGTGTAAATGAAACTATGCTATTGGAGAATCTACCTGAAGATCTTCAAAGAGATATACGTCGGCACCTCTTTAAATTTGTCCAAAAAGTGAGCTTTGTTTTCTTATGCTATACTTTGGTTCTGACCGAGCAAAATGAAGTCATTCATCTTAAAAAACTTTGTATTTTTAGGTCCGAATCTTTTCTATGATGGAAGAACCTATTTTAGATGCCATGCGTGAGAAATTGAAAACAAAAACATATGTCAAAGAAAGCAGAATCTTAGTTCGTGGGGGTCTGATTGATAAGATGGTTTTCATTGTTCGAGGGAAGCTTGTGAGCATTGGAAAAGATATGATTAGAGTCCCTTTGCTTGAAGGGGATGTTTGCGGAGAAGAACTTCTTAGACGCTGCCTTGAGCATTCTTCTGTGAATAGAGGTGCTTATTTTCACCTCCATTGAACTTCAATTGTGGGCTATATAATCTTGAACCTAGCTACACACTATCGTTGGGCTAAGCCCCCAGAAAAATAAAAAACTAAATAGACAGATTACTATATGCTATGAAATAGGCATATATCGCCTAGTGATTGTGTTCGAATGTAAGTGAATATGATTACATCAGTCTGGGTAAGTTTGTCCATTGCATCTTTTTCTAGGCTAATTGCCCAATGCCCCCCATTGTTTTCTTTTAGTTAATCTTAGCTCTCTGCTCTAACAAGCTACCTAAAATATAAAAGCACAGCATAGCCCTCTTGTGTTCTCTAGTTTTATCCAAACACACGCATATATAGACAAGTCGTGCATGTAATTATGTGTACATCTTTACCAAGCCCACACACTATTGTAACATCCTACAATGTTTAAAATAATAGTGTTTGACCCCTTTATTATTACAACTTAAACAACAAGCTTATATCATGTGTGATGCATGGGTTACTTGATTATTATATAATTTTTAAATTGCATTATAACACAATATAGATTATGGTATTTACTTTTGTTTAGAGGTGTTTGTATTAGAATAGATAGTGTTTCTTTAATTAAATAATTACCCTTTTAAAATGAAATCTAGTTAAGTAGCTTGTTTAATGTGTTTGGATTAATAAATTTTTGTTAGGTCTGTTAAAGTAAGTTTTTTGATAATCATATTTGTTAAAATAGATATTCCCAATAAATGAGTTTAAATTATAATGTTTGAATTTTCTTTAATTAGAATAGAGCAGGCCCCGTTATAAATCTTATAATATGTCATGAAATAAATAGGCTTGTCAATCGGTTTAAATATTGACCGATCAAAATTTTTCATGTTTTGGCTTTAATAGTACTAGCCTGAACCCGTGCGAAGCACGAGCGAGTATATAATTCAGAATTTGTTATTTATAATTTAATTTTTAACATCAAATATTAACAGTTTAGTATTGTTGATGCCCACTTATTTTGCATGAGGAATTTTAAGATCACATATTGAAATTTGATTAAATTAACTGTTTGGTTATATTTTCTCATAAAAATTTGTTTTTACAATGTGTTTTATATTGTAAATGGGTTGTAAAAACAATATACATTTTCATCATCTATCTGTAAATGTTTTCCTAATATTAATATGTGATAATGATGGTAGGTTTTACTCTTTTTTTTTGTTTTTAAACTAATTTGTATCATATTTTTCATATTTCTTATTTCTCCATTCGTAAGAAAAAGAATATTATTTATCCTGTATCAGTTACATGGCTCATGATTTGTCTGGGAGTGGATGTCAAACTTAAGAAGAGACAAGTTGGTCTATCTCTCATTATTTATATTATTAATTTTTTCCAATTTGGTTTTGAAAATAAAGCAAAGAAAAGGGTTGGATGACCAAAATACAAATTATCCATATGTTTAGTTATTGTAGTTTAGTATAGACTATTTGTAAATGTTTTCTAATATTAATATGTGTTAACGATGGTAGTTTTACCTTTTTTTTTTAATTTTTTGACTAATTTTAAATCATATTTTTTATATATCTTATTTCTCCATTTGTAGGAAAGAGGTTACATGATGCCTTCCTGTTTTTCTTGGAGTAGAACACATTAGTGTTAAGAAGAGACACGTTGGTCTATCTCTCATTGTGTTTATAATGTTTTTTTTTATAATATTTTAAAAACGAGCCAAGAAAAGGGTGATTTAGAGATGATCAAAAATATCTAACCAAACTACAAATTATCCCTATGTTCAGTTATTATAGTTTAGTAAGATAGTATAGATGTATACCAAAGTCACTAGCTCTTTTGGACTAACATGTAGTGGGTTGTTGTATCTAATTGGTATTTGTAAGTTATTTATAAATGTTTTATCAGAGACTAGCCCAGATCTAAGCTCAAGTATAATTAATGAATCCCTGAGGTCCTTATAAGCACAAATCAATAACTAAGCATCAGCACTGCTCGGTACAGTAACTACTAACTAATGAATACTTGAGGCCCTTGTAAGTACAAGTCGGTAACTTGCTCGAGTATAGTCGGTTTGTTCATGGGCTCGATGTGTTTATAACATCTTACATCGATGGGATTTAGAATGCCAAGTCAATATCTAAGTATTGGCACTGCTCGAGTATAATCGGTTTGTTCGTGAGTTCGACGTGTTTGTAACCTCTTACATCGATGAGATTTAGAATGCTCGAGGCCCTTCAAGCAAGTCCAATGCAGACCTATAATTGGTTGTATAACTATAAAATAGAATTAAGTTTGCAAAATCACCACTCCAATTCATGGTTACACTTAGTCCTATAAATGCATAAATGGATAGTTGTTCCAATATTTAGGAGTAAAGATAGCTATAGTCATCCTTGCCACATCATGGAACCAACTATAAGAGTTCGGTGAAAAGTTAGTAAGTTTTGAAAGTAGTTGGTCCTATTTCACTATGCATTGAGCACTAGTTGTATTTTAAGATCAAAAATTACTTTTTGGTCTCAAATTATAGCAATGACTATAGCCATTTTAAATTTAGCACTGGACCTGCGCTTATAAGCACAAGTCAATAACTAATGAATGCTCGCGGATACAGTTGATATGTTTGTGGGCCCGGCATGTTTGTAACATCTTACATTGATGAGATTTAAAATGCTCGAGCCTGTTGGAAGCACAAGTCGGTAAGTAATTAATGCTCGAGGTCCTTATAAGCACAAGTCAATAACTAATATGTACCGAAATTGTTAGCTCTCCGGGCTGACTTCTGGTGGGTTGTGGGGTCCAGTTCACTTTGGGTTGTGGGTTTAGGCTGTTGTAATTGCATGGTTTGGTTATATTTTATTTAAAAAAATTATGTATAATGTGAATTTATAACCGTTTATATTAGTGTTCCGTAATGGCTTTTTTGGCATAAGAAAAAATAACCAATATTGCAAGAATACTTATTTTATTTCACAAAAAAAAATAAAAAAAAATCCCTGCAGATGAGGAAAGAATCAGGATTCCTGGACACAAGTTGCAAAGCGATAGAGAGGTGATATGCGAAACAAATGTAGAAGCATTTACACTTCGAGCTGCAGACCTTGAAGAAGTTACTAGTCTTTTCTCCAGGTTTCTTAGAAATCCACGTGTTCAAGGTGCCCTGAGGTAAGTTTTATGAAGCTCTCTGTGTTTATCAAATGCTCTTACAAATATATGAAACATGACTTCCGAATATTGAACTGTAACTGTTATATCTTTTTCTCCTTTCAGCACCCTCTTGCAGTTCCATTTACATTTAAATTTCAGAGCTTGCAACACATATATTACATTCCAACTCTTGTATTAAGATTTGGACAATGCAGCAGCTTTAATAATAGTCACCAAAGTTTGATCAATTGACATTCAACTTTATTTTAGACAATGAAACTTCTCCAAACATCAAGATTTTTACCTTCCAACTTTCTTATATGGATATAGATCACCATGCTTGTTGCGGCTTGCAATGGTAAGACCTTAAATACATACATAATCTACTAAATTGATTTCTTATGCTAGGCTCCAGACTGCATCTTCCTGCTGTGTTTTCGGTCTTATTGCAGCTTAAATCTAGCCTTGTATATATATATGGGTGGTTCCACAATCCTGCTTGTTGGTTTCTGCTTATATAATTTCTTAAACATTTAGTTTCATAGTAAATATTTTTTTTAAAGTTTGTACCATATATAATATATCAGCCTCAGATCATCAATAGGTGTATTATGTAGTTCTGATTTTTGCATTCGTTGAGTAACAGGGTAGAAGCTATTCCCCAGTTAAGTATCCTTTTCCGTCTGGAACTTGTACAAGTTTTCTGTGCTTCTATAAGCGTCTAAGTATTCTCTAGCCCTTTTGGTTAAAGCAATGATACAAGTCTACACCAGTACTAGACTACTGGTCCAAAGAGAAGCGATTTACTATTTAATGTTAGTGCTCACTAAGTTAGGTTTTTGTACTACCATAAATCGTATCCATTTTATTCAGCTATGCCTTCTTTTTCCAGAATTGAGACACTCGAGTTATCTCTAAAAAGAGCTATAAGTTCAGCACAAAATATGTGTAACTTTTAAACAACTGTCAGTTTGGATGTCGCTGTAAAACGCACAAGACCATTTTGATTCCTGTTCTCCATGAGAGACAAGAAATATAAATTACATGCCACGATAAAATAATCAATCTATTACATCAATGCTGCCTTCTTTGCAGGTATGAATCCCCTTACTGGCGTGGATTAGCAGCAGCTCGTATTCAAGTTGCATGGAGATATAGGAAGAAGCGGCTAAGTCGAGCAACAACAGCTGATTCTGATATTAACAACTACTGACTCTGGTGATTAGTCCTTATAGATTATACATGTATTATATCTATAGGTAATCTGAAATTTTTCTGTGCCTCAGTGCATTCGTATTGTGCAGTTGGCATATGTTATATACTTTGCTGAATACTGGAAGCTTTTAAGAACACACGAAGTGTTTTTTTATGTGCCCTCCTGCAGCTTCAATTATTTAAAATAGTCTTTGCGGGGAACATGACCAGAATATTGGTTATATTTTGCTTAGAATGTATGTTTATTATTTTTTATTTTTTTTAAGAGATGAAATCCCCTTTAGAAATGGAGACGGGTATCAAATAATGGCCGACCAGAATATGATCAAGGATTTGGGAATGAGACGAGCAAAGACAGAATAATTTTGTTACTTGGTATGGTATCACAAAATAATAAGAATAGTTGAATCTTATTAGTTGATAAATGGTTTAGATTATAATATTAAAAGATCGGTTTTATAATGGTGTGCTCATGGGCACACAATAAGCGCAAAGTTTGATAGTTTTTTCATATTTTGATTGGCTTGCATCCATTTAATAATAATGGCCCTCGTGCATTCACACCAACTACACCCTTTAATAAAGATATTTATGCATATAACTTAAATTTATAATAGATTTATATCTTTTATGTTTCAAAACAAATATAAATATGTTTTATCAGTATAATGAGATTCTTATTTATTTATTTTCTAAATCAAATAGGTTTTGTTAAAAAATTATGATTCCTATCATGAAATTCATAGTTCATAATTTTTATTTTTTATAAATATCAAATTTTGATAATCACACTTTATCGAGCCATCTTTATATATTAGCTTAATACATTGATATCTTGTGATATAGCTTGTTATTTTATATGTGCTAATTAAGTTTTCCAAATAGTTAGATTGTCGCAAATATAATAAGCTGTGCTAGATTATATCAAGATTAATTCTAAATGGGTTAGGAATCAATTAGATAATACAGTTTAAAGTTGTAAAATGGGTTCTTGGATAATAACGCAGGGAACTTAATAATTTATTCATGAGAAAAGTGCATACTGCGTACTTGTACTTTGACCTATACAGCACTTGTAATATTGTAGTTTCAAATCCTACACTCGAAATATTGTACTTTCGAATTTTATGCAGTCAGTGTACAACCGTCAAATAAACACTGACGCCGTTAGGGTACTTATGGAAACTATTATTTTAACGGTTTTTATCTTCTTTAAAGGCTCTCCAGAACCTTTCTACACTCCTCCCTCAACATACAAACCCTGATCCCAAACAGTGACCTAAACCATGTTCTTCTAAAATGGCCGCAAACAACGGTAACGAGACAAAATCGAGTGGTTCCGGCCTTTAAAGGTTTTGGGAGTGTAGAAAGGTTCTGGGTCGAGGAGAGCCTTTAAAGAAGATAAAAGAGCCGTTGAAGTAATAATTTTCATATGTACCTCAACGGCATTAGTGTTTATTTGACGATTGTACATTGATCGCATAAAATTCGAAAGTACAATACTTCATGTGTAAGATCTGAAACTACAGCATTGCAAGTGCTGTATAGGCCAAAGCACAGGTACACATAGTGCACTTTTCTCTTTATTCATTCTAGTTTTGAGTTGCATAGATTTGAAGAAACATAAGGATTCAGCGACCGGAGCTCAGAGGTTTAGGACGGGCTGCACAAGAGATGGTGGTGTCGAGTTATTTAAAATCTGATCATAACAATAGAAAGCTAGTTGCAGTTACCGGAATAAAGAGAGATAAATTATTATTGTGTAACTATTGAGTTTTCAATAATAATATCTTTTGTTACCAAGTTGATAATGGACGAGCATATAGACAATTGAAAGCAGGATGGAACTTGACTGGAAAAAATTTCGTTTGTTTATAACTGATATATAATTATTTAATCATTTAATTATTATGAGATATTTTTATTTAATCATTTAATTTTAGCTTTTGTTTTCAGTTTATAACTGATATATAATTATTTAATCATTATGAGATATTTTTATTTTGGGGTAAATGAAAATTTAGATTATTAACATATATAAACCTGAGTAAAAAAAGTTAGGTATAAATTATTAATAACGTATAAAATATTAGTAAGAAAATCTATAATTAATATATGTTATTATATTATTAATATATCCGTAAATGAACATATTATATACTTAGAGTCATGCTCCAATGAGAACCATTATTATTGTGAGATATGAGATCCAATCCTAACCATTCAATTTATACATTACATCAATCTCTCACCACACATTAATTTTTAATATTTAATTATTTTATCACCATCTATCATTCTAATTCCACCACCTGCCACCTCCCACCACCGCCGACCATCATTTCCGGCCACCACCACCTCCGGCGATCACCGAAAAATCACCACCGGCAAACATAAAATCACCACCGTCATACCGAAAATCACCACCGGAAAATTAAAAATCACCGCTGCAAAACTAAAAATCACTGTCTGAAAACGAAAATCACCACATCACCACCATCTACAGACCACCTCCACCATCCACAAACACCCTAAATCTGAAAATTCACCAACTACAAAACAAAATCAGTGCTAGAAAACAAAAATCACCACTGTAAAATATAAAATCATCATCAGTAAAGGAAAAAATCAACTCCAGAAAAATAAAATCACCAACGCCAAAACAGAAATTACTAAGCGGAGCAAAACAGATCCAACAATAGCGTCTCCGGCGACACCACCACAACACCCATTTCAACGCATATCCACCTTCAAACACCGCCCCTCCACCACCGATTAACCCTTTCTTCCCCTATCTCCTCTTTTGTCTCCGATCCCGTCTTCTCCTTCTTCCTTTTCACTGAAAACTCCACCTCCTTCTTCTTCACCGGCTCCTCCATCGCCACCGCCAAGAAGCTCCACACCAACATCATGACGGAAATCGATGGTTTGGCCTGGTGATGTTCCAAAAGAATCGCGGCGAAAGAATCAAAGAAGCAGTTGATCGTGTCACTAGGAAGGCGGCTGCGACGACTTAGTGGAAGCGACGTCGTAACAGTCGTGGGGAGTGGAGGAGAAGCAGTGGTGGTTGGTGAGGGAGGTGGATGCAAGAAAGATGAAAAATGAAATGGGCAGAGATGAAGTCACGGGAGAGAAAGGAGATTATGGAGAAATAAGGGGTTGGGATTAAAAGTTGTATTATAAAATAGAGGGCTGAGATTAGATCTCATATCTCACATTAGTTGGGGTTCTCATTTGAGCACTTGCCTATATACTTATATATAATAAGCGTAAGGGATATAATTTGGTCGCATGGTCCCATGGTCCAAAAGCTTATCGTCCGTTGGATCGTATATTGAACAAATAAGCATCGTTAGATTAGAACAAAATTAAATTCTGTTCTATAAGCAAACTGATATCTACTTGCATGTTTATAATTCCTTTTCCGAATCCAAAACAAATGTTGTCTTTCATGTGTTTTTGGTTTTTTTAATCCAAAATAAATATTTCCTACAAATTTTAATTGTAGAATCGTATAAATCACACCGTCAAAAAATTATTTTTATCCATCGATCCTATATTGAACAAATAAGCACCGTTAGATTAGAACAAAATTAACTTCTGTTCCATAAGACAAACTGATATCTACTTGCATGTTTATAATTACTTTTCTGAATCCAAAACAAATTCTGTATTTCATGTGTTTATGATTTTTTTTAATCCAAAATAAATATTTTCTACCAATTCTATTTGTAGAATCATATAAATCGCACCATCACAAAATTATTTTTATCTAATATATTTCAAAATTAATAAGCCTGATTTATGTGAGGAACGAATACAAAAACTTTTTCTTAATCCAAAGCAAATTCTACCATCTTATTGCATGTTTATGATTCATCTTCTTAATTCAAAACAAATTGTGTTTATCAATTTTAATCTCGAACCATAAAAATTTTTAGAAAAATATTTAAATCACATTATAATAATTCTAATATAAAATACATTTATAAATATAATCTAATAGGAGTTGGCGTCACATATTCTACTTTAAATAATTTAAAATTTGATAGAAAAAATTTAATACGTTGGCATGATACATACAATTTTAATTTATTATTTATAAATTAAATTTTTTCACACCATTTAAAAAATTTATAAATAATTAAAAAGCTCTCGTGTCTTGCACGGGCTATAAGTTAGTACTTTTAAAAGATATACACGAGTTAACAGTAACTCATTATCATGGTTGCAAATGAAAACTAAGAAAATGTTCACGTTCATATTCCCTCCGTCATGTTCTTTACGCTATTTTTTGGCACGCATTTAAGACTCTTATAAGTTAGAGTTCTATAAATTTTTTTTGAAAAAACGTTTGACGTTTAAAATTTTATTCAGAATAAAATATAAATTAAAAAAACGTTATTGAACTCCTCCTCCGTAAAAGCCTCAAAATACGTGCAAACGGTGAAAGTAAACGTTGAACCACTGGGACGGAACGGAGGGAGTAGTTCATTAGAGCATCTCTAATTATACACAGCCTTTGGCTAAAAAATGAGTTGGCATTCCAAAAATAAAAAATATAGCCAACGTCCTGAAAAAATAGCACTCCAACCATACTAATCGGTTGTCTATAATTTTAGCTAAGCTTCTATGTATGACTATATTTGTCGAAGCTCTACAGATCTGTAAGAAATCTGTAGGAATATTACACATCATTTATTATCATATTAAACTGAAATATTCTATTTTAATAATCTAAAATATTAATAACATACTATTTTTAAATTATAACCAACCAGTACAATCAATATCATTGAAGCAAAATATCTTATAAGTTCAGCAAATCAATATACTTATATAAAGGAGAAGCGAGGGGCGTGTATGTGGCGCCTCTCACATCGCTCCGTTCTATTTTTCTAATTTTTTGGAATTTTTGAATGAAAAATATCAAAAATTAGAACTATCTTTTTTAGTTTTTGGTATATTAGAAATACCCCTATAGATGGTAGGGTTTTGGATCATCTAAACACAACCTCCTCTCTCTCAATACCACAACCCTACCACTCTTTGAGGAGAGTTCTCTTGCTCAATTCCTAACTCGATGGTACCGTTCTTTGCAACGATAGGTGAAGGCTTTTTATACAGTATTAAAAAAATAAAGGTTGTTGCAAGCAAAGGTAGCTATAGACCACTACGTGGGAGTCGATAAATCCAAACACCGGAAAAGAATATAGTGTTGACACGATATTGATGGATGATATCAATAAATTAATCGTTAATGATATATGTTTGTTGGTTATTCTTTTATAATATTTGTTTCGTTCACCGGACATGTTTTTTTGTTATTAATTTTTATATGATTTACTTTTTATACAGGAAAAAATTATTCATACATTATCTGTTTGCTCCGTTCAAACAACTTTTAAGTGAAGACTGTTTATACAGTATTAAAAAAATAAAAGCAGTTACAAGTAAGCGTAGTTATATACCACTATCTCACGGATTTAAGTTAGATGTTTTTGTGCACAATCAATCCAAAAAAATTGGAGGAAGGTGATAATGTAAGAACATTATTACTTTAAAAAAAACAAATTAAATTAAGATTCGTCGTACACTTTAAATTGTTAATTATGTGTATAAATTTATTTTCGTTTTTTCACCATGAATTATAGTCCAATTTTGCAATTTTATATATTATTAATGGTATTACATCAAGAATTTTATAATATAAAATTTATTTTATCCTACAAATATTAATTTTGAATCATTAATATACTTTTTATAAACGACCACAAAATTATATTAATATATAAATATTAATATTAGATTATTAATATAATTTTTATAGGGCACCGCAATGCGGTGCGTGCTTCTGAACTAGTTTAACCTAAGGGCAAACCCAGCAGTGATCCAAAGATCCAAATTTGGGGCAGATTACCCCAAATTTTCCTCCAGCAGTGATCCAAAAAGTGATCCAAATTTGGATCAGTGAATAGTACTGATCCAAATTTGGATCACCACTGTTCACTGATCCAAATTTGGATCACCTACTTTATTATAAAATAATGATTTTGTTATTTCTAAATATTTCGTTTATCGGACTTAAAATTAACTTGTGTTTATTAATATTTAATTAATAATAGTTTATAATTAATAATTAATAACATTAATGTTTTAGTAAAAACTTTAAAATAGTTTATAACTTGTGTTCCCTCCGAGATAATCAAAATATTATCAATTAAATATATAATTTAAATACTTTGATCGTTGTTAAAAAAATATTTAAATTAATTAATTAAATATAATATAAGTAGTTAATAATGATTAAATATTAAATTTAAGATTATATAGTTTAATATGAAATTTATGTAATATAATATACAAAAAAAATTTGGATCAGAATTTGGATCACGCTGCTGGAGTTCGTCAGAAATTTGGATCAGAATTTGGATCAGTTGGTGATCCAAATTTGAATTTTTGGATCACAACTGCTGGAGATGGCCTAAGGTCTTGTCTGTCCAATTTAGTCAAAGATTACCGCCAACCCCGGAGATGCTCTTGGATAACACATCTCACTGTCCGAGGGATTGTGCCTGCATGACTCAGCGTTCTGAAGCAGCCCACCTGTCACCATTTCACTCATTCTCATCTTCACTGAATCAGTAGTCATCGACCACTCCAAATTATTATCACTGCTCTTCATTGTTTTCAATGCACCGTATCTCCCGCTCTTCATCTCTCATCCGACGGCTACCATTCATCTCCGCAGAAACAATCCCTACTTGTTTCTCCCAAAATCTAGATTTTTCTAAACTCCCTCGAATCAAACCAATTTACCCGACCCGTTTCTTCTCTTCATCCAGGTAAGAAAACCCTAATCTGTATACCATTTCTTCTATTTTTTTCTTTTATGGGTACTGCAATTTTATGTTTCTTGAATTTTGGATTTTAAAGATTAAAGCTTTCTTCTGCTTTCATTTATTTTTTTATTGTTGGATGGCCAATTTCATGTTCTTGAATGTTTGAAGATCACAGCATCAGCTTTGTTGAATTCTTTTAAGTTTTTGTTAAATGGGTGCCAAATTGTCAATTGATTTGATAATCTTTAATCTTCTTGACTTGTAAAGATTGAAGCTTTGATTAGGTTTTCTTTATTCACTTTTGATATGGGCACCAACCAGTTGTAAAGATTAAGCTTTATTAGGCTTTCCTTGTTTTTCTTTTATGGATGCTAGTTTTCATTTTTTAAAATTTCCTGATTTTTATGATTAAATCAATTCTTTAAATCTTCTTAGATTTAAGAAATAATAGCTTGAACTTCTTTTTTTTTTTTTAAATGGTACCAGCCAATGTTTAATTTCCAAAGTTTGAAGCTTTTGTAGCTTTCTTTAACTTTTTATTACACAACTACGAGTTTTAATTAGAAGTTTAGCCGCCTTGAATTGTAAAGATGAAAGCTTAAGCTGTATTAGGTTTATATAACCAGTTTTAATGAATATTTTCACTTCTTGAGTTATATTGTTTAAGGATTGAACTTTATTGGGTTTTCTTGTATTGTTAACTAAATTTATGTTCTTAAAATTTGAAGGTTAGGTATAGCTGCTTTAGAAATGGGTTCTGTGGAAAATGAGAAGAAGAAGGATCGTTTACCTTCAGAAGCAACAAAGATTCTTCAATCTTTGGCTTCTGGATGGGATGATATTATTGATCCAAATGCGCTACAGGTAATCCGGGTTAAAGGAGCTATGACAAATCAGGTTTTTCAAATCAAGTGGCCTACAAGAACAGAGAGATCAAGAAAAGTTTTGGTTAGGATATATGGTGAAGGGGTAGATATTTTCTTTGACAGGGAAAATGAGATCAGGACATTTGAATTCATGTCTAAAATGGGCCGTGGACCTAGGTTATTGGGCCGGTTCTCCAATGGCAGAATTGAGGAGTTCATTCATGCAAGGGTATTGATCATTTCCCCTATATAAAGACGCACATATTTACATATATATTTAACATATATACATATATGCATCTGTATACAGATATCATTACTTCACTGTGACTGTTAGCATAAAGATTTATTATTATAGAGGGATCTGGTTTGTTGTTTTGGATTTGTTATAGATTCGAGAAGGTTCTAAGTTCTAACTTACCTTTTCTGCCATTGATATCCTAAGCATGAAGTTTTTCATTCTGCTATTAGTTAAACTCCATGGATGGTCTGTATTGTGTTTTGGACTTCCAGACATGGAGGTGGTCTGAAGTCATGTTTAGGAGGGTATCAAAGACATTGAATAGTTTGCAAGCCTAAATGTAGTTGTGATTCACTTTGAGGAAGCAATTTCAATTGACTACGCCCTAGAAGGAACTATCAAATAAAGTCTTGTAGAAAGTTGTGCTAAACTTTTTGGAACTTGTTGGTTTTTTCCCTGTGAATTGATAAGATTGCCTTAAATTGTCCTAGTGTCTTGTTTTTGCATCTGTTTGACTAATGTAACCGTTACCTGTGATTATGTGGCATACACAATTTTAATTTGCTTATACATAGCTTTTTCCTGCTGATTAGTTGTACTTCACATTGTTGACAAACCAATAATGAGAACATATAACCAAGATTTCTGTGAGCTGATTTATACATCAATTGTTGGTTCTTATGACGCAGATTCATGTCAACTAACTGATATTTGTATCCATATGCCAAAATTGGGTTCCCCGTAGCCGCCTAATGGGCTGGAATTCTCGGGTTTTGTCCCTCTCTGATAGCTTTTGCAAGTCACTAGAAATTTTTAAGCATCTATTAATTCAATTGATGTATGAAGCACTATTGTTTACGAGTACAGCAGTTCATGAATGTTATTTTATCAAGTTAAAGAAATTATAAACGAATTATTGGGTTCACTGAGCATTTAAACTGTAAGTAGATGACTTTCTTATGGGATTTTCAGACGTTATCGGCAGCTGATTTACGTGATCCAGAGACATCTGCCCTTATAGCAACTAAAATGAAGGAATTTCACAACCTTGATATGCCTGGTCCAAAGACCGTCTTACTTTGGGACCGACTGCGGTAAGAACCTTTAACTAGAAGATATATAAGTCTACATTATCACCTGCAGCGTTTTTGGTGGTTACAGTCACATAGACTATCATCTTTATCGTAATATTGAATGGTGACTTTTGTGACCCAGCAATTACCTTAGTGTTGCCAAACGTATGTCTTCAACTGAAGAAGCTAGGGACTTTGGCTTAAACTTAATCGAGGAGGAATTATCTTTTCTGGAGAATGCTCTCTCTTCGGATCATCTTACAGGATTTTGCCATAATGACTTGCAATATGGTAACATAATGATAGACGAGGAGACAAGCTATATAACCATAATTGTAAGTACCAACTCTATGATTTTTCTGAAATTGGTTGAATAACTCTGGTTTTTCAGTAATGCATAATGTGTTGTGTGCTACATTGCTTTTTGTCCCGAATTCTCGTTTAAGTTTTCGTTTGAAGCTGTTGATACTTTTTGATGAAAAATGTAATGAGCTTATACTTTAAAAGTAATTTGATGAAAGATTTACGAGCTGTTGATCATAAATACTATTAGTGTAGCTCGCAGGCACCTAATTATTGGACCATGTTAAAAATTTGCTTCACAAATCTTTGAGAGGGTAAATATTACGACCCGTTCCTGATTTATAAGGTTACTATTTTACTTGACTTGGTTAGTTTCTCTGTCTTCTGAGAAATATACTTAGCCTTCACCTGTGAGAATGCTTACTGCAAGCTAGCCTCCTGCATTACAATGGAGAACACTTTGTCAACCATTTCGAATTAAAAATTAAAATAAATCATTAAACAAATTTCAGATTAGATTAATGCATTCTGTATTATGTGAACAGCATCTCTTTAGTATGACATCTTCTGGTACTGCACTTGTATCATTAAATTATGTATTATTGTTTTCTTTATAAAATATATTTTTTTAATGTAGGACTACGAGTATGCTTGTTACAACCCCATTGCCTACGATATTGCAAACCACTTTTGTGAGATGGCGGCTGACTATCATACAGAGACACCTCATCTTATGGACTACAGTAAATACCCAGGTGGGAGGGTTTCATAGCTGTTATTGTTTGTACAGACCACTTGGATATATCCTAACTGTAGTTTATACCTCAGTATTGTGTTATGAACCTCAAATTTTACTAACCTCTTTATATTTATATTTTGTTAGGTTATGATGAGCGTAAAAGATTTCTGCGGGTATATCTCAGTTGTTCAGGTAAGCACATATATAAAGAGTTTAGTTTATTGAGAAGTTGGTGAAAGAGGCAACTAATTAAGTTTAGAAACTTGGCATCTGTAAGTCCTCTGTTTACAAGATTTACTTGTGAAATTAAAATAGAAGCAAAAAAAAGATGTTGGTGTCGTAGCTAGATTTGTCTGCTACTAAGAAGAACATGTTGCACTGGAGTAAAATAGTACGGTACTTTCAACCAAGTCTTCTCACGGGCACATCCAATAAATAGAGAGTCTGGACTGTGTATTTTTTGTGGACTTGTAAAATTTGATTGCCATGCAGGTAAAGAACCCAGCGATTCTGAACTGGAACACTTAATACAAGAAGTCGAGAAGTATACTCTTGCAAATCATCTGTTTTGGGGATTATGGGGATTAATATCGGTAATTTTTACCATCTCCATCTTGCTACCTTTTGTTAAAGTCTAACATGTAGTTCCAAAGAACACTATTTGTAGACTTTTGTCAATTTAGATCTATACATGGTTGAATATGGTTATAATTTAGTTTGTAATCTTTTGTTTACTTCATTTTTTTTTGTCAGGTTCTTTACTTCATATTTGATTGAATAAAATAAAGTATTTATAATTTTTACAATAAACAGTAATCATTGTAATCCTTGTTATAATATAGTCTCTAATATGGTAAGCAAAACCTATTATTAACCTTGTTCCTATATAAACTAATTTAATCATATTTTTTTTAATTTAATCATTGTTAAAATTCTGAATTTATTATAGAATTGATATTTATAAAAATTTTAAACTTAATTTTTAAAGTAATATGTATAGTTTCTTATAATTAACCACTAAGTATGTAAACTTTGCTGAAAATAGATAGTAAACCATTGTCAGGGTCCATTTGTATGATCTGCAGTTGCTAAATTATGTATATGTTAGCTAAAAATTTCATTTAGCATCCTAATCTTTTTGTTTATTTTTTTCAGGAACTCGTTAATGAAATTGACTTCAACTACAAGGAGTATGCAAGACAACGATTTCAACAGTACTGGTTAAGGAAGCCTGAACTCTTGGGATTTTCTACCAGCAGTCCTATACGTGCTAATAGTACGTAATTGTCCTCTCCCCCTACCTTCTATATATTTCTATTTAATTTTCCTCTTTTAATTATATAATTTTGAACATTCACTTAAAAAAGTTGTTTTACACAAGTTTCTTCAGATACTGCATTTATTTATCTTTTCTTGTTTTAACAAAAGATTAATCCCAAACGCCGCCAATTTTATTTCTTATTTATATAGCATATATCTCCTCTCGCGCTCGCGCGCACACACTTTTTTTTCGGGCACATCTCTTACCTGGTTAGGTTTCCATTTTTATTTTCTGAAACAACCTTATGTTTTGCTAACAGGTACTACTATGAAGGTATAGGACCGAGCCATCTTTTGTTATGTTGACGGGGGAGAAGTTGCCAGACACTTGAAAGCATGCCTTGAAGGACCAAATAAAATTAAAAATATTTTGTTTTCTTTAGGAACTGTACAGGCAGATATAGATTGTTAAAGTAGATTTATATGTTTGCTTAGTACGAGATGAACGAATGTGTTAATCTTAGTGATTTGCATTATATATCTGAATTGGTTCGGTGAAATTTATGTATGAATTTTATTTATTTGTAACATCTCTATATTCCTGACATGGTATCTCTATATACTGTAAGTTTTAGTTATACTGACAGTAGTAGTTTGTCTTCATAGACGGAAGAATCCCAGTAAAAATGCAATGTACTCCCTTTGTTTCCCTTTGTTAGTTTCTATAAGTCGTTTCCGTTTCTTCTATACAACAAGATGCTAGATACTCCCTTTGTTCTCTTTTGTTAGTTTCTGCTTTTTGTTTGAACATTCGTTTTCTTTCATAAGTCAGTTAAACTTCAAGTAGAGACATTGGTTTTCTTCCATTAGTTGCAAAGACTTTTTGGCACAAACTTTCGTGTGTTTAACCAAATCCCTTTGGTTAGATTTCTTTTTCTTTTTTAAGTTTAATTAATATTTCTTTATTATTTTATTTCTTCTCTATTTATATATGTACACTCTTTTTTTTTTTTGTTTTTTTATTAGTAATTAAAGAAAAGCTCATAAAAATAGCTCTTCATCATCACATAAAAAAGCTCATATAGGGCCTGTTTGGTTGAGAGAAATCGAAGCTGCTTCCGACTTCTGCTTCTCTTGACCCGTTTTCGTGTGTTTAACCAAATCCCTTTGGTTAGATTTCTTTTTTTTTTTTAAGTTTAATTAATATTTCTTTATTATTTTATTTCTTCTCTATTTATATATGTACACACTTTTTTTTTTTTATTATTAGTAATTAAAGAAAAGCTCATAAAAATAGCTCTTCATCATCACATAAAAAAGCTCATATAGGGCTGTTTGGTTGAGAGAAACCGAAGCTGCTTCCGACTTCTGCTTCTCTTGACCCGTTTGTGTAAAGAAGTAGAAGCACTTTTAAGAAGCTGAGAATGCTAGCTTCTCTCTCACAGCTTCTGCTTCTTTTCCAAACACTTTATTAACTTATTTACTTCTCACTTCTACTCCACTTCTTTACAATAAGCAAGAAGTTACTTCTTTTAAGTTAACCCAAACGGTCCCATACTCTATATAATCTTAGATCCTAAGTCCGATGGGCCGAGTTTAGCCCGCATAGATGTTGGGCACAAAAATGACATATTTAGAAAAATTTATAGTTTTTAAATTTATAGTTTTTTTTAATGTTGGAACCTGCCGCCGATATTCTTCGGATGTGCACGGGGTAAATCTATGAGCTCACGTAATAGCCTACAAACCATGTGAATGAAAGTAAACTGCACTTAAATGACATGGTCTGATTCATGAGGCATAATCACAATTTTCCTTCTTTTGAGAATCGAACTTGTGACCAAGAGGATACAAATCCTCTCTTAGTATTTATATGTCAAGGATATAGTAAAAATCTGACAGCAAAGATACGGTATCGTATTATAGATTTTGAGTAAATTATAGCAAAGATAGAATATTGTATCATAGATTTTCAGTAAATTATATATTGCTGTTATATTAAGAATTATGTATTATGTAATAATTTTTTATTTTATAAAATTGTTATTATATTTTTTTTATATAGGAACCCACAGCCGCTACCCTTCAGGTGCGCACGGGTAAACCCACGAGCTCACGTAATAGCCCGCAAACTATGTGAACCGCAATTAAGCAACAAGCTTTGGTCCAGGAGGTATAATCACAATTCTGCTCCCTTCAGGAGTCGAAACTGATCAAGAGGATATAAGTCCCCTCTTTTTTATATATATATTTCTATGTATTCAAAATAGAATTATTATATTATTTCATTTAAAAATAGATAAAATACTTTAATATTAATCATATCATAGAATATATAACAAAATTCTTATATTAAAAATGTAAATTATGAAAATTTGATAATTTATATGTCAAGAATACAATAAAAATCTGATAATATTTATATGACAGACATCTGATATCGTAAATTTTAATAAAATGCATACTCCTGTGTCTCTTTAGGTTCTTTACGTTCAGTATTTGCACGCATTTTGAGGTTTCTATAAATTATAGTTTCATAATTATCTTTTTAAATTTACTTTTTTTGAATAAAAGTTTATACCTCAAACTTTTATTCTGGAGAAAAAATTTTAAAAATACATTACAGAAGTATACTTTAAATGAGTCCTAAAAAACGTGCCAAAAAGAATGTAAACAAACCAGGGGACGAGGAATACTTTAAATGAGTCCTAAAAAATGTGCCAAAAAGAATGTAAACAAACGAGGGGACGAGGAATAGTATATTCGATATTATCAAGGATACTGTATCATACATGCAGATATTATTCAAAACTACATATTAAAAGATTCTAATCTCATTCGAACACCATTTAGAATACCTTAGCCCCTCTAGGCTCTATATATCATTGTTATTAGCACACACATATATGTCATTGTTATACACTAATAAAAATATATGAAGAGAGAGCTAGCCAATTGAGTGTGCATATGGACGTTACTAGTAATGGAGGTGACGGGGTTGGCGAAGAAACCAGCAGGGCTCCCCGAAGGAGAAGTAGTCGATATCATAGACACACGCCTCAACAAATTCAAAGGCTCGAAGGGTACCACCAAAATTATTATTAGTGATATATTTGTTCTCTTTATGTTATTTCAGTTGATATACTCAATATAACTCGGCTATTGTGAGACGTTATTAAGAGATTTTAGTTGGAAATGTGACATTTTAAACTTGAACATATGTTTCACATTTCAGTGTCAAGATATATGTTTTGCTACAAATGTCGAGATATATTGTATACATATGTGTCTAGATAAATCTATCTGAGCGTTTGGATAATAGATGAGTATAGAAATAATTTATTCATCAGGTGGGATTGGAATTGACACGAAATGATTAATCCAAACACCAACGCATGGTTTTGAGATTCCGATTCATTCTCGTTAACAGGCTCGTTAACCATGAACCAAATGTCACCTATATTTCATTTAAATATTTTACTCTATATATTTAATTGTTTTATGTTTATTTTTTCCGTCGCAAAATACGTATTCGTATAATTGTTTTCTGTATTTGATGAAGGATTTTCGCTGAATGCCAACACCCAGATGAAGCACGGAGGCTGGAGTTGAGCGTGGAGTTGGGAATGACTCCTTCACAAATTAAGTTTTGGTTCCAAAACAAGAGAACGCAGACGAAGGTTTTCACCAATTATTCGCTTTTTAGTTTCTATTTAGTATTTTCTTTCCGATTTAGTGCTAATTAAATTATTTCAGGCGAAACAAGAAAAAGAGAAGAGCATTGCTTTACGAGCTCTGAACGACGAAATTCGAGGTGAAATTAATGAGATTGCGCAAGTCCTCGAGGCTCTGGAATGCAGATTCTGTGGAAAATCATGTCAAGTTGGTGAAAATATATTCATCAACCAACAAAAATTACGCGCAGAGAATGCTCTTTTGAAAGAAGAGGTGTGCATGCTTTGAAACGATGTCGTAAATCACTAGGACACTATTTTTTATTATATTTATAAGACACTTACTGGGATATTGTCAGACTTGCTCTAAGCACAATGTTTGTATTGCAGCTTGAAAGACTTTCACGCGAGGTTGAGGAGTATACAGGAATGCCTATTTCACTTCATCGGGCAACAGAGCCAAGTGATCATGTTCTTAGCAATTCTTCAGGTGTTATTGCTACGGATAAGGCCTTCATGGTTGAGTTGGCTCATCATGCTATGGAGGAATTCAACACTCTTCTGCAGAGCAATGAGTTCTGGATGAACTCGACAGATGATGGACGGACAGTCATTGATCTTCAAGCTTACGAGAGGCGGTTCTCAAGAGGTCCTAATAGTCCTAATCTTCGGACTGAGTCATCCAAGGACTGTGGTGTTGTGTTCATGAATAGCTTGGACTTGGTTGAATTTTTTATGGATGCAGTAAGTTTTTCATATTTAATATTTTTCGTATTTTGTTTTAACTCTATAAATTTGTTGTTAATATGTTCTTAATGTGCAGAACAAGTACATGGAGGTTTTTCCTACCATTGTCTCGAAGGCAAGAACAATTGCAGTAATTAAAGCTGGACTGATGGGAAACCAAAATAACCTGTTGCAGCTTGTAATAATTTGATGCAATTCATTTGTTTTTTTCTAAATTTTTGTTTATTATTTTATATATTATTGTTCAGTTTCTGAAAACTTGCGAAAATAAATTTGTTCTTGTTGCAAGATGTATGAAGAGCTAAACGTGCTATCCCCACTAGTACAAACCCGGAAATTCTGCTTCCTTCGTTTCTGCAAACAACTTGATCAAAATTCATGGGCTATAGTTGATGTTAGCTATGACGATCCTCGAGAATCTTTTGATTCTCAGTCTCAAGTTCGTCGCATGCCTTCTGGATGCTACATCCAAGCCATGCCTGATGGCCAGTCCAAGGTAAGAAGTCTATAACAACTTAACAATCCAAAAAAATATGCTGCATTTGAATTTGTAACTCAAAGTTTTACATAAAAATTTACGATAACAGGTTACATGGATGGAACACACTCGAATTGAGGACAGAGCATCAATTCATGAATTTTACAGGGGACATATATGGAGTGGGCTGGCGTTTGGTGCTGAAAGGAGGCTCGCTGTACTTAAAAGAATGTGCGAAAGAATCAATTGCCCACTGGATTATAGTACTCCGTTCTTTTATATTGGAGGAGGTAAGCAATCTTTGTTTCGTATTCTATTCATAGCTATATTTATTCAGTCATGTAACAAGAAGGAGAATAATTTCAAACATGTTTTCCAGTAAATCCATCCCTTCTAGGAAGGAAAAATTTGATGAAACTTTCCCAGAGAATGATCAATGGATTTTGTTCTAGCATCAATCCGGCTGATGGTCAGCAGGACATGATTTCTAAGATAGATGATTTAGAAATACATACGACATTTAGGAAGTGCACCGATCTGGTTTACCCTGACAGCGTGGTTCTTAGCGCAGCAGCTACCACTTGGTTCCCCTCTGCTCCCCTGAGTATTTTCAATTTCTTAATAGACGAGAAGTGTCGGCCTCAGGTGAATTGCTATAAGATTTCTTCTGTATTGCCAAAATATCATGTATCTTATACCTATTATCATTCCATAATCTTTTTCTTTTTTGTTAGTGGGATGTTATTACTGATATTGGTTGGGTCCGAGAGGCTGGCCGCATTGGATTTCATTCGGGGAACTGTATCTCCCTTCTCGAGGTATGGCCATCTAATACTTTGTTAAGTTGCAATTAGATTAATGCTATAGGTCCAAATTGTATTGTAAATCATGCTGAGCTATTTCTGTGTATCCTACTGTTGACCGGGATGCAGTTCGGGACATATTAAACCAAACCAAACCAAACAAACCCAGTATATCCCGCTTAGAGCAGGGTCTGGAGAGGGTAAAATGTACGCAGACCATGCCCCTACTCGTTTAGAGTAAGGAGGCTGTTTCCGTGAGACCCCCGGCTTAGTGCAAGACATAATTTTGTGTGAAATATAAGTAGATATTACCTTGGCCCATGATTTCTAACACATGTGACTTACCTCTATCGGGAATGCATCTGTCCATGAATGATCTGAGCTGTTGCGTCAATACAGAACGCCAAAACACCCAAAAATTTCTCCAAAATCATTTCTTTGCCAAAAATTTATGCAACTCTAGTTAGTTCAACAAAAATTTATTCATGTAAACTAATTACTTACAATGACCAGGCTTTCAGTACGGGGCAGAACAAGTTGATACTTCAAGAAAGCTGGACAGATCCATCAGGTGCCCTTGTTGTGTACTGCCCTGTACCCCTACCTGCCATAAAGGCAGTCATGAGTGGTGAAGACCCCTCCATCTTATCCCTATCTCCGTCGGGCTTCGTGATATCCGGAGCAATGTCAGGTGGAGCACTTGTTACAGTTCTGCTACAAATGTCTGAGAACAGTGCAACTCCAGGCAGCATGAGCCTGGAGTCTGCAAATTTACTCAATACTTGTGTGGGAATTACCATAGATAAACTAAAGGCTGCTTTGAGTTGAGCTACTTCTTCAAGTTGTAGACTGCATTTTCGTAGATGTTATTGCATGGATCTGTGATGCCATGTAAAAGGGGATATCTTTTTATGGAGTTGATTGAGAACTCTTGAGTTTTTGTCATCAGCATTGCTGAAGCAGACTTATTGCTTGATGCTTTTTCATCTGTTGGATTTTACTTATTTTATTTTTATCAGACTTCACATATTTTCAGTGCCAGTTTCAAGTTTCAAATTTTATTATCTCTATTTATGCATAATTTGCCTTGCTTTTTTTAGTCTGGGAATCGAGAAGGCACTCTGCTGCTGTATCGACCTAAAATCCAGAATTGGACTGAAGTCTTGCCCCTGCGTTCATGAATAATCTTGTCGGCACATGATAGAAATATTAACTGGGTGAGACTATTACTTATTAATTTAATTTAATTGAGATAATGGGGTTGTTTGTTTGACATAAGCAGTTTTCTTCTGGCTTCTGCTTCTCTTGACATAAGCAGTTTTTTTCTGGCTTCTGCTTCTCTTGACCCGTTTGTGTAAATAAGTAGAAGCACTTTTAAAAAGCTGAGAATACTAGCTTCTCTCTCACAATTCTACTTCTTTTCCAAACACTTTATTAACTTATTAACTCGCTAGTAGATTAGTGAGAGTATTTTTTTCATCAAAAATACAGAATTTTATAACCAATGCTAAATATTTATAGAAAGAACATAATCAAATCCTTACATTTTTGAAAATTATAAAGTTTTTAGATTTATGTACATCTGCAATCTTTATTACAGATATATCAATATATAGTCAATACATCTAAGGTTCAGTTTGGCTGGTCTCTGCAGACTGCAATATTCAAGCATTATTTAAACAATTCGGATTGTTTCAAAGCTTCAGCCATAAAACTGGAGCAAGAGCTTGTATAAATATTAAGATCATGAGAACAAAAAACTTGGGAGTCTAGAACATTTATGTTAGAGTGGTTATTGAAACATGCGTGAACTTCTCATCTATCCAGAGGGGAAAAGTTGCATGCATTTATAGTTGGAACTTGGAAGCTTAATCGCTGAGTCGAGGTTGATTTGGGTAAACAATTAACAGTTCAGTTCAGTTTTATAGTCCTTCCTCAGCTATACTGTACAAGTATACAACTGTATTGAGCGTCTTTGAATGGAAGTTGGGGGAGACATTTAGGAGACAATTTCAGGTTTCAAATTGTTTTCGCATTTGTCAATCCAACCAAAATTTGTCCAGGCTAGAAAATTTTAAGAAATGGGTCAATTTCGGGGTTTGTCTCTGTAAATTGTGCAAAGAAAGGTTCAAGTCATGTATTGCTTACACTGAGCCAGTATTTCATTCCCCCCATATTCAAAACAAACAGTCAAAACTTATTTAAAAAAAAGTCATATCTGTTGAACCATAAGCATCTGCTTCAATGACAACTTTTTGATGGAATGTCAATGAGATAAGTATTTGATCATATATCACAAATTCTAAATTCACAATACATCAATACTAATAATTACTTTACCATAATTGTATAGGTACGAACTTCTCTTAAGCCCAGTCAATGCCGCCAAAAATTAATAAGCCGCCATTCAACATCTCCATTGTCAAGAACTTTACTGCATATGCACTGAAGCAGACTGCTAAGCACTTGGGCATTGATGACTCCGTGATCACTGGTTCATAATAAATAGGAAAATTACCAAAGTGCTTATTAATTTTGGAAGAGCAGGGCAGTAGTGATCAATTACATAATGAAGGTTCCCCGTGCATTTTGAATCCAAAAATTGCAAGAGAAATGGCATTTAGAATATTTACACCAACAAATTATTTGGAACACTAAAATCTTCAAATTTTTATATGATGTTCTGCATAGTAAACAAAGAATCAAGCGAAATAACAGGGCTTGGGTGGTCGAACAAAACATTAATTCTGAAAGGGGGGGCATAATAATCAGGAATAAGGTCAATATTAAAGATCAAGATGATATAAACATTAGAGTAGCATTTTTCATATTGTACTATCTATACATGCAGGGAAGATGGAGTTAAGATTTGATCGCTGCGCCCAGGATTGGCAGTTGGGGGGATTTACAAATTATATATTAAACAAATGACATTTTGTACATAATCTACCCACCAAAAAAAATACTGAATATATAACCGATTCTCTCGTTGAGACTTAATTCTATCTTCATATATTTCTAGAGATATTTTCTTACGAAGTTTTGTTATAGCATCTATAACTGCTTTCGGTTTTGGTGGACAACCTGGCACATAGACATCAACAGGAATTAACTTATCGACTCCCCGAACAGTACTATAAGAATCAGTACTGAACATCCCCCTGAAATTGTACATGCTTCAATAGCAATAACATATTTTGGTTCAGGCATTTGCTCATATAATCTCACTAAAGGGGGAGCCATTTTCATTGTTACTGTTCCGGCTGTTAAAATAGTCCAGAGTTTTCTCACTAACTCAGGAAAGGCTCAATCATCAGAAATGGTTCGAGGAGAGCTTCAACTGAAAAGGCAGAAGATATTTTAGCCATTTGCATTAAACTCAAACTTCCCATCAATTAATATAATATAATATTTTGACGGGCGAACTTTAAACATTACAAAAATTTATCATTAGCATAACTTGCAAAACACAGATGATCTCCCACGTCTCCAATGAAATAGCGGTCTACAAAGAACTTGACTCTAATTAAATATTAAAAAAAAAAAAATTGATCACTAGCCTCTATATATATATAGAGAGAGAGTAGTACTAATTTTGCATAAGTTTCGAAGTTTGGGGTGGTTGCCATGATGGCACGCCAATCCTTTTCTCCATCTGTGCCCACATGCATGCATACCAATTAACTAGTCATGAAAGTAACAGATAAACATACAGATCCTGACCTCCAACATGTAACAGTAGTCACAAGACATGTTGCCAACACTCAAACCACAAATAATGCATTACGACATTACTCAAATCGGTAAAACATTGAGCGCACTACTCAAGTTTGTGATAAAATGTGTACCCTCTCACCTTTTAAAGCCACAGTATTTGATGACAGCACAACTATGTCATTGATGTAAAGCACGGAAGAAGGAAATTCCCATATCTACAGATTTAAAATAAGAAATCGAAGATTATGAGCCGATTAGCTCCTAAGATAAAATTTGATTATAAACGAGAAAGGGAGAGACCCCAGTTCTGTATTGTAGATTTGGATTATAACATCCATACCATTGTGGCGATGAGAAAGATCTTGAAGTAACTGGAAACTAGGATTGCAAGCACTGTATCTTTGAAGCTGTGTACAGTAGAAATTTGGATTAGCAAAAAAGTAAGTATATTACTATTTTAACTGTGTTCTGGATTAATTTAAAGTTATCTCTCTACACTCCATTAATCATGCATCAATGTCAAAACGTTTAATTCACCCTCGAATACCGATGTCAGAACAGCAGCAAACTAAATAAGATAACCCTAAACTGTGCTAGTTAAACAATTAATAAGGAGGCTAAACCTAGGTCCGAACTCACACAAACATGTCTGTCCCAGAATAACTACCGTGTGTCTGCTTGGAATTTTTCTTTAAAGAACAAATTATACAGGTCCATAACCATAAGATATGACGACTATAATGACAATGTGATCTAATGACCCTTACAATTATAGATTTTCTAGCAGAATCTATACTACACTATAATATTAAACACTAAAAATTTTGGTAGGTCAATCGATCGGTATTTGGGCGATTGACAAACGTCACTATATTTAAACATAGTTTAATGAGCCTACTCCATTATAATTAAAACATATTTAAATGTTATAATTTAAATACATCTTTTTGGCCCAATATTTGGGCCCGTTTATATATAGATCGAACGGATCCTATTATTAAAAACTTATTTTAACAGGCTTATTAGAAACATATTAATCCAAAGACAGAATTAAGTTATTTATTTAGATCTATTTTAAAAGGTCACCTCTCTAAAATATAAATAAAATATTAAAATCTGTATGATGTTACTAAAGTTAAAGGTTTAAATAGATATTCAAAGTAATGCACGGAAGATAAGCTAGTATGACATTTATCTATACTTTATCAAAAAACAAGTATACTATCTTGTTATCACAAAATCCATTGAGTTACAATGAAAATAAATAGCTAGAAGTACAAGCACTAGCATTGTAAAAATATGAAAAGAAGATATATATATAAAAAAGGGAATGGAAATGATCCTCTCGGCAAGTAATCTTTGGTTATAAAAGTCACTATCAAGGACATAAATGGACTTTTCGCTTGTCAGCTTGAGATGACTATTCAAGGATGCAAAAATAAGAGGCAAGATGTGTACGTTGTACTTCCAACTGATGCCTTCGCCAAAACTCTTATCCCGAGAAACAACATCATGAGAAACATTAGGTTCCCGAAAACAACATCCATCAACAGCTACATTACAGATGGCAACCCTCTTAGCAAAGAACACTACTGCATAATTATAATAAATATCCTTTAATACGCAAAAGAGAAAGAAGAAATTTAAACCTTCCCATAGCACGAAACTAGTGATGCAAAGCTCGTGGATGATTTCAGACCATCTTCAATTCTACTAAGAACAAGTGTTTTGTCTGAGTTAGCTAAGGATTTACATATATTACATCACTGATGTCAAAATTTCATGCGGGAAATAACAGATTACAATTATTGGAGTAGTTATAAGAAAGGAAGCAACCATAATTATAATTTGTAGCTTTACACTTTAAGCATTATTCATTAAAATGCAAAATAAATTAGGAAGCTATGTGTGACTGCGTATTGAACAACAGAATTATAGCATCAAATATAATTCACTAAGATGGTAATGTTGAGAGCTTTTGTTAGTATCAATCTATTGTATTTCTTCCCTGCAATGCCATGTGAATTTCTACATGTTTAACCAACTCTGTCAGTCCTCCTAGATCTTAACCATCATATCCATTTATTTATAATTCACAACCTCATGAGAAACCTAAGGAACTGCAGTTTTTTGTGCCAGATGATAAATGAATTTCAATAACTGGAATAAAGATACAAGTATCCAATACAAGAAAGCCAAAAGCTAGTTTCCACAGCCAAACCTGCAAAGCATGAAATATGTATTAATAAAGCTGATTAGCTCGAATGTAAATACAAGTGTCTAAAACAAATAAGCAGATATGATAAAAAAAATATATATATATAGAGAGAGAGAAGGGAGCGGAATAAGCCAAGTTCATTTCAAAAAATAAGGCATTGCATTTCAAATAAGTAAATGAATATTTTTTACCTCAAAGTTCAGCGTTTCTCTAGTAAACATATTATAAAACAAATGCCTGTAGACCTTTTCCTTATGCAAGATTAAATCAATTACGAGAATCTGCAGCAACAACAAAATACTATATGATACTGACCAACCCAAAAGATAAAATTATGATCCAAATGTAAGAAAAATGTTATTAACCATGATGATGTAACATTACCATGTTTTCGCATTCAATGTACTCATCTGCAACTTGTTTGCATTTTTCCTGTCAAATTTAATTACAAGGTTTTTACAGAAAGAGGAAGGGGGCATCTTTATAAAGAAAAGTAAAACTGGTGGCAACTTACACATTTCATTAGACGAATATTCCCAGGTGAATATTGAATATATAATAATTTTACTGGAAACCCACAGTGAACACATCTAAGATTCTTATCACGTGCCATTCTTTTTCTTGTAAATTATTATGAGATATCTGCAATAAGCTGCAAAACAGAAAAATTGTCAGAAGACTCACAACTCACAAGGATGTGCACAGGGTTAAAAATGAAATTGAAAAAGAAACAATGCATGATAAACTTAGTTGAGACTTGAGAAACCAAAGCCATGTATCAAATAAATGAAAATTCTTATACAATTAAAGTATAAGCTTTTGGTTTTCACTGTAAAAAAGTCGGGAAAAATTATCTATTTTATGTTCCAACTTTAGACATAAAAATGGACATTTGCAAGATTACTGCCGTGCCAGACAAATATGTATAAGTTTATAGTATCCAGCACATAGGCATATGCAAATGTGACCACGTAACTACCTTTACTCTTAATACTTATCATAACAACTACTATGTTTATAAAAGTATCTAACCTTGATCATCTTTTCATTGCCTTGAAGAAGACACTTGACTAAATTACTTGACATTAAAAGAACACTATAATTATTCAGAAATTACTTAATATTATCCCCTCCCCCCTCTTCCCCCTCTCTTTGTTGCGTGTAATAATAAACGAGGTGGATGTGTAATGCAAATTGCATTTCTAAATGCCTTTGGCTCGTGTAAAAGTAAAGTAAGATTCCATAACCCTTTTTGATGTTTCAATTACACCAAAAATACAAAGAACGATTAATTCAAGATGCTCGTTTAAACATTTCAGCAAACACTTGTTCTGCAAAGCCTAAGAACACAAAAAAGATATAATTAACATATACATAAAAGTGCCAACCTGTGATCAAAGACAAAGGAAAGGAAGATTGTAATGTTGGGGGTGCTCAGTACAGCTCTTTGAATTTGCAAATGGCTGTTTGACAAAGAGAGACTGCTTAACGGTAATAGTCAGCCTGCACAACTCCAAGTGAAGTGACAGAAGGTGAAATCAAAATAACTTTTCTAAATTTGGCTACAAAATAAAAGATAAAATTAAAGAGAATTTTTGTTTTTAAGTTTCACTTGAGTTTAGAAGCTCTTTATTTATTTTTTTTGGAATTATAATTACGTTTAACAAATTAACTTATTAAGAAGAAAACTAATTCATATAAAACAGATTCATTTCCAAGCACCAATAAAAGTAAGTTATTTTCTTTTAAGCACACCTTTATTTATGCACACCTAAATTTTGTTTTAAATCATCTTATCACTTTTTTTCACGGTTCTTACAAGAATTATTCCCTCCATTTTTGTTTTCGAATCCCCTTTTCTTTGTTTTTTATTCCAAAAGATTTGTTCATTATTTTATAATAAATTTTATCTTGTTTTTGTTAAAAATATGGAAGAATGATAAAAAGTTAATAATATCTAATTTAATTATATTTATTAAATAAAAGATGAAATTAATCGATAAACATGACAAACAGGTTAGAGAATACATAAATAAAATTGAGAGCTTTAAAAATAATAAGGTGTAAAGAATGTATACATATCACTCTTCTCTTTTTAATTAGCGAGTTCATATTTTTTTCCGACAGCTGCAGCCTGCAGATCATTGTTGGGCAAGTCCAATGTGGCTAACTAAACCACTGCTTGACTTCTGTCAAAAAAAAAAAAAAAAAACCACTGCTTGACTATTTAGCAATCACGAAATTCCTGAATCACTCCGACTGTCAATACTAAAAATTAAACAAAATATGGTACAGAATAATTAAACTGAGAGCACTATAACTAGTAAATGTAATTGATATGAAAGCAGCGGTGTATAAATTTATAATGGAAGACCCGTGTAACCCACCAGACATATCAAATTGGATATTGTCACTAAACACGAAAACTATTTGTGAAAAATGTGCTCCCCCTTTTAGTTTACAGGTTGTTAGTGCATAATAGTCGCTCACAAAGTCGCAATCTTATCAAGTTTATAGTAAATGTACGGAATATACTATACACATGATTGTTTTGTTTGGCGGGGTTCAAAAGTATGGTTTCTGAGTTTATAAGTTACAAACACTTATTGGTATCGTTTAGATAAAACGTGAAGAAGTACTTATAAGAAGTTGGAAATACTAGCTTTTGTTTCATGTTTTCTACTTTTTTCTCACATACTTTAATCACTTATAAATCTTAACTTGTTTCTAACTTTTACTTCATTTTTTTATTTTAATAAAAAAAATTAGCTCACCTAAACAACCCCATATTACCACTTGAGTATTGTTGTTCTTTCGTCAATTGTCATAGTGTATATATGTTTCTTCCCCAAAATACATGTCATCGTGAAAGTATGGACGGGAATTGAAAATTCAAAATAAGAAAAAATAATTATAATATCACAAAAATTATTATATGCATATTCTAGAAGAAAAAATAGATTTCTTTCATTGCAAGTTCACTTTTGAAATAAGGGATCTAATTTCCCCCTATCTTGGGCTAATTGCTTAATCAAAATTTTGGGTATTCATAATCTGATCTTTGCGGATGATTTGATGTTATATTGTCACGATGACAATCGATGCATTAGTCTGATTGTTGAAAGTTTAAACGAATGTAAAGTTTGTTCTGGGCTTATACCAAACAAATATTAAAGTAATGATTTTTTCTAACATTAGCCTAATTGCTGCAATTTTGCTACTACTTTTACGAATTTCCAACAAAACACTTTTCCTTTCAAATATCTATGTTTGCCTCTTAAAACCACTAAACACGCTTGGAGCGGCTGCAATTCTTTAATTATGAAGACGTGCTATCATATTCATAATTGGCCAAATATTTGCCTAAACATTGTTGATTGTTTACAACTGTTGAGTTCTGTTTTGTTTGATGTCCAGGATTAGTGGTCAAATCACTTATTTTTTCCCACATTGGTTCTTAAAAAGCTATCTTTGTTTGTAAAGTTTCTATTGGGTGGCGGCTCAAATAACACATGACGGGTATTTTAATGGTTAAGACACGCTCCCTCCCGACAAGGATAACTTACGAGAGTACAAGAAAGATTTTTTCGTAAATGATTCAGTCATGTGATCACCTCAATCCCAAAATGAAAAGTATTTGTCAGAGCACATGATTTAAATATGTGGACCGACCCTATTTCGCTTGATCTAGATTGATTTTTTTAATATGATATATGTTTCGATTAATGAAACGTCAACTCGATATTAGCTGGTTGGATGTGAGTTTTAACCATATTCAATATTTGAAAATTAATTTTTATCTTTGATGGCGTTAAAAGAATTTTGCATCCAATATACAGTTGGCAAGTGAAAAGCTGGAAGGGTATTTGCTTAACTACCCGAACTATTTCGTACATTTACTAATTCGATTAATCTGGTGGACACCAATCTGAATAGAAGTATTACAAATTGAATTGAATCACAAGTTTAAATTTATAAACCCGATTTGATTGGTTTGGATTTCAAATTTTTTAATACCCGTCTAATCTGATTCGTGTATACCCCTAATCACGGTAATCTCCGATGATTTTTTTTGAAAAAACTTTCATGAAGCCTCTGAATTTTAATATTATAAGTTATCTTTTATAAGTAAATGTTGTTTTTTGGTTATAAGAAATTGTTTCCTTGATTTAGAATGATTGTTACTTTCAAGAATTTTTTTTCTTCCGTTCATAAAATGCACCCTCTTCTTGTTGATATAAAAGTGGAATCATCTTTTAATAAATAAAGATCTCTCGCACTAATTAACCTAGAAAATGAGTTTTCCTTTTTAGAACCAGAAGAATTTTCATTTCTTGATTTACGATGAAACTTTCTTTCTTCGCTGGGATACATCTCTCTGTTCCATCTAAGAAATATCATTTTTTATTCCAATTAAATGAGCTACTTTATGATAAGTTCACATATGTAAACATATTTCTAGTATAACATCATCTTTCACAAAAAAAATGTAACTGATATTTATATTAGCTCATAATTGATATACATTTTAGATTTGGAAATATTTATTTTCAAGAAAATCAAAAGACATTTGTTAGTGTGGACACGCGTGATTCGTCATATCTATTAAATTTACAACCAACAAAATTATAAGAAACATGTAGTTCTTATTTTTAGAACCAACTAAATTATAACAAAAACTTAATAATTGAAAGCGTCTTTAATTTTCAAAAAAAAAGGTAAACAAATTATGATTTGAAGTTAAAACATTTAATATATTATAAACTAGTAAATTATTTGTTATATATAATGAAATGATGACAAATCAATTATAAAATAATATTTATTAAATTTTATTATAACATTACAATGTTAATATTAATAATTTGTATCTGTGTAATTTTGTACCTCCACGTGAACATTAAATATAAACTGCGATCCAACCGATCCCGACCCACTTAATCCTCCATCTCAGACCCACCAGAGCGTTGTTAAGTATCGAAATAGATCTCGAAAGTTCTACGTAACTCCGAAATCAATATTTGGTCATACCCCAGTCCAATGGATCCCACCGAATTACTAAATATAAACTGGGATCCAACCCATCCCAGACCCCACATAATCCTCCATCTCGGACCCACCAGAGCGTTGTTAAGTATCGAAATAGATCTCGGAGGTTCTACGCAACTCCGAAATCAATATTTGGTCACTCCCCAGTCCAATAGATCCCACTAAGATCGAGTTCAAGATCCATTTATGGTCCAAAAAACTCCTCATTCTTATTATAATATTAATTTATATTTAAAAAATTATATATAAAATTATATATATATATATATATATATATATATATATATATATATATATTCGTAAACCTCACCTCACTTTTTCGAATATATTTTAGAAAGTTGGGTTCATGTACCCAATATAATCGTGTCTTGGCAAAAACATTTCAGTACAATTATTCAAATATACATGACCATCTTTCCATAAGAAAATAATAATATATTAACATACAAAAACATCAAAAATATATACTAAAACTCAGCTTATGTCACACAGTGGTACCCCAATAATGTAAACACAAGCATAGGATGCCATACATCGCTCATTCTCCCGCCACGTGGCATGTCCACGTCACACACCGAACAGTGAGCCCACAGGAGATGGTCATGTCATTTCCGAGTCAACTCAGTGAGAAACTCAAGGGACATGATAAGGACCAAAGGGCAAGCATAAGTAGGGACAGAAACGTCATTTTCCACCAGCCCCCACCTATTACTCTTTAAATACACTCTGTGGAGCCTTGTTTTTGCATTTTCACAAAGCAAACACACTAGCCTTCATCTATACATACACACATATACAGCCACCATATATACACACAGCGGTCGGTAGACGGCGGTTTTTGAGCTCATAGCGGTATTCCGGCTCCGGTTTTCAGGCGTGCGTTAGCGGTATCGCATTCCTAGCCGTTTTTTACTGTTGTAGTGTATTTTTTGTTCGTTTTTGTTGACTTTTAGTGATGTTTGTGTGTTTAATTGCTAGATCTAGCTGATTTTAGGCTTGTTTGACTGTGTTTGCTTAGATCTGTGTTGTTTTTGAGGTGTTTGTTCAATCATTTCATGATTTTATTTTATTTTTGCTTTTTGTTTTTTAAGTACCTGCTCAGTGTGTGTGTGTGTTTGAAGTTTTAGTGTAGGAGAAGTAGTTGGGTTAAATTAGTAATTAATCATGTTCAGCAAAAAGTAAAATAATAAATGAACATAAATACACATATTATGCTTATGGATACACCATTAAAATTGCAACTAACCTAAATATTAACTTCAGAATTAATATGCGTGTATTGCAGTTGGTTATGATTATTTTTAGAAATGATTTTGTTTATTTATGTAGAGTTGATATATGCTTGTGTTGTAGGTGTGTGTTGCAGGTGTGATGTTAGTGGGTTTGTGGTAGTTGGGTTGTTGCTTATATGTGCACTGTTTATAAAACTGCTGAAGCTGTTGATTTTTCATATGTTTTGGTTTGAAATTGATGTTTTTGGACTTCTGAATATTATTTTTGAATTTGGTGTTTGATTTGGTTTTGATGTTTCTGTATTTATTTAGATTGTTGTCTTTAATGTATATTCTGTCGAATTCTATGTTGATGTTTCTGTATTTATTTAGATTGCTGTATTTATTGTACATTCTGCCGAATTCTATGTTGATGTTTCTGTATTTAATTAGATTGCTGTCTTTAATGTACATTCTGCCGAATTCTATGTGGTTGGTTTCTCAGCTTTTCCTTCTAATTGCCTGTCAATAGCAGTTGATTAGTCTTTGACTATTGTTACATAACATAACATTTGTAATTTCAATAATCTCTTGTTGCTATTTGTGTTCACTGGATGTAGTTACCATCATGGTAAGAAAGAGGAGAACTGACCAGGCTGGTGGGGGAGAGAGCTCGGAGCCTCAGGATTCTAATGCTGGACAGGGTGCACCTCAACGCCCTCCACAGCAGCAAGGACGAGGTGCACCTCAAGTCTATCCACAACAGCAGCAAGGACCGGGAGGTAGAGGCTTTCCCCAACAGCAGCAGGTTCCTGGAGGTAGAGGCTTCGCCCCACAGCAGCAGGGTCCAGGTGGTAGAGGCTTTGCCCCACAACAGGGAGGATACCAAGGACGTGGAGGATATGAAGGTGGACGCGGTGGCCCGCGAGGTGGTATGGCTTCTCAGCAGTATACTGGTGAATCTCCTTATCAGCAGCAAGGCAGGGGTGCCCAACAGCAGCAACCACGTGGACCATTGCCCCAACACCGTGGCGGTGGCGTAGCTGGTGGTGGTCGTGGAGGATTTGTACCTTCTGCTGGTGCTAGGCCATCAGTCCCCGAGCTGCACCAAGCTTCCCAGGCTCCACCTCAAGCAGGGGTATCGACTTATCCCATGCCTCGTGCTATAACGGCTGAAGTGACACAGTCAGAAGGTAGCTCTTCTGTTAGTGCAGTTGAAGCATCATCTTCGCAAGTGACACAGCAGCTTCAGCATATTTCTCTGAAATCTGAATCCTCTTCTATCGAGGCTGCTCAGCCTAATCCTGTTTCTAGCAAGGCACTTAGATTTCCACTCCGTCCGGGCAGGGGCAGCACTGGTTCTCGTATCGTTGTAAAGGCCAACCATTTCTTTGCAGAGTTGCCTGATAAGGATTTGCATCAGTATGATGTGAGTGTGATTGAATGTACTCTTGTTTTGTTATATACTAAGTATATGTCTTATTCTGTTGTTGTCTTTAATGTTAAATGAAACCTCTGAATTAGGTGCTTGCATCATTTGCTACCTGGAATTTTTTCTTAAATTCCTCCTGTCCGGAATATTAACTTCTCACAGGAACTGACGTTCATTTGCATTATTTGCGTGTGTGTGTGTGTGTGTGTGTGTGTATACATATATTATATTGTTGTTGTAGTGCAATCTTCTCATCCAATAGATTCGGTCTTCATATTTAGGTAACAATCTCCCCTGAAGTCAGTTCTCGTGGTGTCAATCGTGCTGTGATGGAACAGCTTGTCAAACTGTATAGAGAATCTCATCTTGGGAAGCGTCTCCCTGCGTATGATGGTAGAAAGAGTTTGTATACAGCAGGGCCTCTTCCTTTTGTCAACAAGGAGTTTAAAATTGTCCTGACCGATGAGGATGATGGATCTGGTGGTGCCAGGTATATTCTGGATTGCCTCCTTGCATTAATCTTAGGTTCTTGAGTTTTCAAGTAAGTGTTAATTTAACAATTGAATACTGGCTGTCTTATATGCAGAAGAGAAAGGGACTTCAAAGTTGTTATCAAACTAGCTTCTCGAGCTGACCTTCACCACCTAGAAATGTTTTTAAAGGGCAGTCAGGCTGACGCACCTCAAGAAGCTTTGCAGGTGTTGGACATTGTTTTGAGGGAATTGCCTACTGCCAGGTAAAGACTATATAAATATTCACATCATTATTCATCTGTCTTTATGTAGGATTATTGATGTATTTGTATGTATGTGTATAGATACAATGTACAGCAATTTGAAATAATTATTTGGCTTTTATATGATAGGTATTCCCCTGTGGGGCGTTCATTTTATTCACCTGATATTGGACGAAGGCAGCCACTGGGTGAAGGCTTGGAAAGCTGGAGAGGCTTTTATCAAAGTATACGCCCTACACAGATGGGCTTGTCACTCAATATTGGTATGGGTTTTCTTTCGTTTATTTTAGTTCTGTTTTTTTGATGGTATCATAAATCACATTATCATCTGTGAATTCTTTTTCCATATTGTTCTTTTGTATTGACAATGAAAGCTGACTTTCATGATACAGATATGTCCTCGACTGCATTTATTGAGCCTCTACCTGTTATCGAGTTTGCTTCACAGCTGTTGAATAGGGACGTTTCGTCCAGGCCACTGTCAGATGCTGATCGTGTGAAGGTCTAATTTCAGTATTCTGCCTACTACTTGCTAGATAAAACTTTATTATTTGGATCCTAATCACTATTATGTATTCTAATTAACATATACAGTACATTACTGGTAGATCCTACATAGGCTGTCATTGGTGTTTTTATGTATTATCATTGTTTTTTCACAATGTATTGAGTGCTGTATAGCAAAACCTCGGGAGGTGTGGCGTATATAGGTGTTTTGAAGTTTGATAATCTTCCATTTTATGAGCAAAAAGGAGACTGTTCCTTGATATGGTGTGATGTGAATCTTGCATTATCTTGTGTTGTGCTGCAGCTTAGATTGGATATACAATATAAACAAGCATCGAAGTATATTTTTTTTCTCTGTGTGTCTTTATGAATTATGTTTCCCCCTTGGGCCGAAATATATTCCTCCGAAAGTATCTCCTGTTAGTGCGTCTTATCTATTTTTTGGATTGCTCTATGTAATGTTCAGCCTTCTTCTGTTCACATTGTGCTGATGGTGTATCAATTTTAATTCTTCCCTTTGCATGCCAGATCAAAAAGGCCTTGAGGGGAGTGAAGGTTGAGGTTTTGCACCGTGGAACAATGCGCAGGAAGTATCGTATTTCTGGTTTAACATCACAGGCGACCAGGGAGCTCACGTATGAGTTGCTTGCATTTTCTCTCTCTGGTAGTATTCACCAGTGTTATGTTTGCCTTGGATGACATGGTACTGTTTTTCCTACATTTTAGGTTTCCAGTTGATGAAAGAGGTACAATGAAGGCCGTGGTTGAGTATTTCCGCGAGACTTATGATGTTATCCTAAAGCAAACTCAATTACCTTGCTTGCAAGTTGGTAACCAGCAGAGGCCAAATTATCTGCCCATGGAGGTTTGTGCTTTTAGCTCTCTACTTCTAATGTTTTCAAGCTACAGGTGTACTCATGTAATTATTGGTCCAGGTTTGCAAAATTGTGGAGGGGCAGAGGTACTCAAAAAGGTTGAATGAAAGGCAGATCACTGCGTTGCTTAAAGTTACTTGCCAACGTCCTAGTGACAGGGAGGCTGACATTCTTCGAGTTAGTTAATTCTGTATTTTGCACTAATGTATTATTTTGTTGTTTGGGAGCTGTCTTGTACTTTGTCGCTGGATGTTCATTTGATTTGTGCTTATGAGTTGACTTGTAATGTTCTATTTCTTGTATATGCATGTGACTTGATTCTAACTTGGTCTACTAATGTATGTGGGTCAGTCAGGTCTTTAGTTTTTAAAAACTTAATAATACAAGTCAGCACTCATGGTTTACTCTCTACTGTGCCTGTTTTTCAGACCGTTCAGCATAATGCATACGCTGATGATCCCTATGCTAAGGAGTTTGGAATCAAAATTAGTGACAAACTAGCCTCTGTAGAAGCAAGAATTCTCTCTCCACCATGGGTATTCACTTGATTTATATCTTAATTTAGTTTTTTGTAGTCATATACCAAAAGCCAAATTCTTTAGTTTGTTTTAGTGAATGAGTCGTGATTATTGTGCCAGCTAAAATACCATGAGACTGGACGTGAGACACGATGTCTACCCCAAGTTGGTCAGTGGAATATGATGAACAAGGCAAGTTTTGTATTCTTAATATGGTAGTGCAGGCAGGCACATAGACTGCAACTATATTGACATTCTGTGATCGTAATTGTTATCCTTTTTTCTTGAAGAATAGAAATGTGATTGACAATATTGCTTGAATTGGTTCCTTTAAAGTCAGGGCATTGCATTTGTAATCCTGTATGAAACAGTACTACAAATGCTGAAGAAACCGTTTACCACTTTGTTCTAATTTGTTAATGTTTGTTTCAGAAAATGGTTGATGGAGGAATTGTTAATAATTGGATGTGTGTGAACTTTGCACGAAATGTTCAAGACAATTTGGCTAGCGGCTTTTGTTCAGAACTCGCACAGATGTGCACTATATCGGGAATGGTATATACCCAAGACCTCTGTTTGTTTTGATGTTCTCTACATATTGTCAAGTATATGAACTAAAACTGAACTATATTTCCTGTGTGTAGCGGTTCAATCCCAATCCGGTGCTTCCAGTTACCGGCGCGCGCACTGATCAGGTGGAGAGAGTGTTAAAATCACGTTTTCAAGAGGTGCAGAAACTGAAGAAGGAGCTTGACCTGTTAATTGTTATCCTTCCAGATAATAATGGCTCACTATATGGTATGTAAACCATTTGCAATATTCTGATTCTGATATTTGTAATGGTCCTTTGCTTTTATTGAATGTCTACATGATTGTCTGTCCGTGGTTTTGCTTGCATTCACACTTCTGTGTAATGGCATCTGTCTCACTGATTGCTGTTTTTGACTTGTGAAGGCGATTTGAAGAGAATCTGTGAGACTGACCTTGGAATAGTTTCACAGTGTTGCTTGACAAAACATGTCTTCAAGATGAGCAAGCAATACCTGGCAAATGTGGCTTTAAAGATTAACGTCAAAGTCGGGGGAAGAAATACAGTTCTTGTTGATGCTTTATCGAGGCGTATTCCACTTGTCAGTGACCGCCCTACAATCATTTTTGGTGCTGACGTCACCCATCCTCATCCTGGAGAAGATTCCAGCCCCTCGATTGCAGCAGTATGATATAAAATTTTATAGAAATGCTTATACGTACTTTAGTTTATGTTTGCATGTGTTGATATGATTTGCCTGTATTTGACAGGATTATGTGTTTATTTTTAATGTCTTATCATCTATTGTTGCATAAAGTTGATATGAGATTTGTTATATAAAATTCAGGTGGTTGCTTCACAAGATTGGCCAGAGATAACAAAGTATGCGGGATTGGTTTGTGCTCAAGCCCACAGACAAGAGCTTATTCAGGATCTGTACAAGAGCTGGCAGGATCCAAACAGAGGAACTGTATCAGGCGGCATGATCAAGTATGTTCCTCTCCCAACCTCTTATCTGACTGAATAATAAATGATAATAGACCTATGTGTAATGTTTATGGTAATTTTTAAATCAAGCTCTTTACAGTATCAGTTTTGTTTCTGTGCTATAGGGAACTCCTTATTTCATTCCGCAGATCAACTGGACAGAAACCCCAGCGCATTATATTCTATAGGTATCTATTATTACTCAGTATTATAGTGAGCTTGTATGGTACTTGTAATTGTCGTATCCTAATGATTAGCAAACTGCAGGGATGGTGTTAGTGAGGGGCAGTTCTATCAAGTTCTTCTGTATGAACTTGATGCAATTCGCAAGGTGTTATTTTTGTTTCTCTAAAATTTTGGCCCTCTAATTTAATTGTACTATTATCTGTACTTCTTTTTTTTTTTGTTTAAATGTGCGACTCATGATGTCCAACCTAATACATCTGTTGCATTTTTCATGGCTTGAACTTATAAAACAGGCTTGTGCTTCATTAGAGCCAAACTATCAGCCTCCGGTTACATTTGTTGTGGTTCAGAAACGCCATCACACTAGGTTGTTTGCCAACAATCATCGCGACCGTAATTCAGTTGATAGGAGTGGAAATATTTTGCCCGGTATTCCTTTGTTTTTCCTTTCATCTTGATCTATATTGTTATACACACTGTATCAGTATTAAGAGTGTTTCTCTGCTTGTGAAATAACAGGGACTGTTGTGGATTCCAAAATCTGTCACCCAACGGAGTTTGACTTTTACCTTTGCAGCCATGCTGGCATCCAAGTAAACGATTCATGTTGATTTTTAAGTGGTTTATGGACAAAATGAGTGGGACTCAAGGGCAATTGTCTGATCTAATTATTCCTTTATGCCACAGGGAACTAGCCGACCAGCACATTACCATGTTCTTTGGGATGAGAACAAGTTCTCGGCAGATGGACTACAGTCCCTCACTAACAATCTATGTTACACGTAAGTTCACCTTTATTATTGTTTGCTCATGAATAACATATTAAAATTAATATGTAAAGTTACTGCATTTTACTGGCTTCATTGTGTGTCTTGCAGTTATGCCAGGTGCACAAGATCTGTCTCAATAGGTGAGTAGCGATGTTTACTGGTTCTATTTCAGAATTTTTATCTGATTGTTGTCATTTTACTCGACTTGCTTTAACGAGTCATGTTTTTTTTTACAGTTCCTCCAGCATATTATGCTCACTTGGCAGCATTTCGAGCTCGCTTCTATATGGAACCTGAAACATCTGATAGTGAGTCAATGGCAAGTGGTGCTGCTGGTGGTCGTGGAGGAATGGGGGTTGGAAGAAGCACCAGGGCAGCAAATGCTAATGCAGCTGTGAGGCCCTTGCCCGCTCTTAAAGAAAATGTGAAGAGGGTTATGTTTTATTGCTAGAAATGTTTGAGAACCGGAAAACGTGTGATAGTAGCTCTTTATGCTGTTGCTTTGAACTTTACTTTTGATGTTTTTGAATCTCTTAACTCCTTTGATCTGCATTACTTAGAAGAGAGTTATTGCCGCTCGAATTCGAATTATTAAACAAATATGAGTTCGGTGAAGAGTTGATTAGAATATATCTTTTTCTACTAGTTTGTTTAATTTAAGATATTTGTTTAGTTTTCTGGTGCAAGGAGCTTGTACATGAGTGTTTTTAGTAAATGTGGAAAGTGGAAGATTAGATTGACAAAAAGGCTAAGATAAAATGAAATACAATTACCAATTAATTATTAACATGCAAATGATTATGGGTTCAAAAAAAAAAAAAAAAAACATGCAAATGATTATATAGTTAGCATGGGATATATATATTGCGTTTGGTGTCTGGAGTGCACCTAGATAATTTTAACTGAACTTTGTACATTTTAATAGCTGCCAGAATTAGAATTCAAATCTGGATCTTTTATATATAAGTGTAGCTGATCCAAATTTAAAATATTCATATATTAAAAAAAATGTTGATTTTAAAATTATTTAAAAAATGAATAAATCTGGATATTTTTACTCATACCGTCATACGATAACAAGACCTGAATATGAAAATAAAAATTTCAAGCCAAATGTTCTGATTGATTTATATATATACCTGAGTATACTCGAGATTTTAATCTTTTAAATACATTACGAAAATATTCGAAGATGGAAATATCTGGGCATTTTATCAAAAGCCAAACCCTGACTCGACTGGATATTACCCGCACAAGTGCACAACATTACAAGTCTACAACAAGCTCGATCAGGAAAAATGGCGGTAGCAACGTTATTTCAACAACTCGATTTCGATGCAAATTATCATCCATTTCGACTTTCGAGATTAGTTTGTACTCTCCCCCTCCCTCCCTCCCTCTCTCTCTCTCTCTCTCTCTCTCTCTCTCTCTCTCTCTCTCTCTCTCTCTCTCTCTCTCTCCCTCTCCTCCCCTCTCTCTTTTCCTCCCTCCCCCCCCCTCTCTCTATAAATGTGCGTGTGTTGTATGTTTGATTTCGCAGGATAATATCATAATATGGAATTATTTTCACAGTGCAGCCAATATTATAGTGTTTTAGATTTTGTATGCCTGAATATTATGGACTATATGTGAATTTGAATTAATTGGAAGTGAATGAAATCGAAGAAAATTGATACGAGTGAAAAATGAGATAGTGTGCAAACTTTCAGTCAGATAGTACCGAGTTCATAAGAGATACCACTGCAATGTAAAAATGAATATTATTTGTTTTATCCTTAGGATCAAGTTCTACTTTGAATTTGTGATCATAAATAGTATATAGATGATAACTATAATGCGTTTTATTATTGGAAGGAATAAAATGGAAAGGGGAAAATTCTGTGGATGGAAATAGAAGAGTGTGAAAACAATGATAGAGTGCCCCATTTTTATGATCAATTTTGTGAAAGAATGAGTAGGAGGTAAAAAGAAAAATTATTCCTATACTGGTAGAAAATGGAATAGTTACACCCATACTAGCGCTTTTTATAGTTGAAGCAATGCCAATTAACTCAAATGAAGAATGTGTTGATGTTTTTTTTTTATTTCCTCACAGTACTTCCATTTCGGACTTCTCATGATGGTGGGAGAAATTGCTTCTATAAATTTTGGGAAACCCATAAAAGGTCTGAATCGGAATATTTACAATGGCCATGTTTGTGATTGGATACATTCTAAGTGCCTTTGCTATTAAGCTTGCTATTATCTATATTTGCAGTGAATTTGGTGATGGACAAAGTAGCAAATAGGCTTTGTTCTTTTGTGTTTAAGGTGGACGTGGAGGGGATGCGTGGGAAGGTATGGTACCATACCACTTTTTTAATATCAAATATATAGTGGCTAAGATTTTGCAGAAGTCCTGAGCGCTTTCGTCTGTGGATTTGTGTTTTTGGTGTTAATAAGCTCATGACATGTTTCAAACTCTGTGGTTTCTTTTAATATAGACAGTTCAAATTCTAGTCTTTTAGTAGGCTATCCTTCCATTGGGCACTAATGTTTTAGATAAATCTATGTTCTAGTGTGTAGTACACTAATATTTGAAAACTGTTGCATGCTTTAAGTTGCCATATCAACTGATTTCATATGTAAAATGAAGTACCAGTTTTGAGCATAGCCATGTGACTAATTTAGTGCTGTACCATGTGCTTAGAGTTGTATACAAAGATTCTGTATTGCTACATTCATAGGGACATTGTCCTTTACATTCTCTACTACAACTAGTCCCACAAATATCATTATACTCAAAACAAATACACTACGTTCTACTGCCTAGTATCCATCATCATCATATTCTGACAACCTATTCTGATAAGCTTAATTGCAATACACAAAGCTATACTCGAAATCAAGACTTAACCAACTACTTTGTCATGTAACATCACTTTAATCACAAGCAGTCCCACTGTAGTAATATATACTAGTTTGCCGTTCAGTTATTTAATATCTAAGCCACTCATTTCTAATTAATCTTAGGGGCCGTTTGGAAACATGCATTTCATTTGAAACGATGGATTTCAAATGACATGATTTGAGTTGTAATTTCAATTTCTCAAATTTATACTAATATTTGAATGTGAAATGAAATCCAAATTCAAATTCTCAAACAGGTTATTTGATCAAATCCAAAATATCAAATGAAATCCAGGTTCCCAAACAAGCCATTTTGGTGGTTGATAATTCTAGAGGCTCTACAATTTAATTAGTACTACATATAATACAACTTCACGTAGATATTAGCTTATAGCCCGTACGATGCACGGGTGACTTGAATTATTTTCTCTTTTGTTATATATGTTATAATATTTTATTTTGTTTTGAAGATACATTTATATGGAATAATATACATATTTTAACTAAAAGATTATTAAATTATAATAGGCCTCTTCGGGTTAATGAATTTTTATTGGGCATGTTAAATAATTTTTGATAATTAGGCCCGTTCAAAGACTTAAAAATAAATAGGCCCGAGAGATATGTTTTAAGACGAATGTTTAAATGTGTTTTAGTTATGATTAAAAAACACATTAAAACATGTTATAAAATAACTAGGCGGGTGTACGGCTCTGTAGTGCGGTTGGTAGATATAGTATTTTTCCATCAACGAGTGGTCGACGTGCATTTACTGGTTTCCCATCCTCCAATTTTTAACCAGCTTTTACGTTGTTTTCGGTTACTCTCATTAATTTTTACCCATTGTATATGTCTAGTTGGATGAGCTAGTTGATTTTTTGGTTTATCACAGCTTATTTGCTTAGATCTGTATTGATTTGAGGTATTAGTTTAATCATTTTATGAGATTTACATTACTGGTCTGTTATGCTCCCTTTTTAAAATAGATTTTACATTGTTTTCGGTTGTATCTTGTTAATTTTTACCGATTGTATTTCTTTTAGCTAGATCTAGTTGATTTGTATCTTTTTTACAGTGTATTTGCTCAGAGCTGTATTGATTTGAGGTTTTCGTTTAATTATTATATAAAAATTTAAATTTGTTGTTCTTTTTACTCTTCAATGCGATTTGGCCATTTTTTTCATATTTTTTTTTATAAAGTTGAAGGGAAGTATTAAGTTTAGGATATCTACTTGCACAACCAATTCTTTACTTTGATGGCTCACATTAATACTCATATATCTATCTATTATTGTACATATGTATCTTTTGCCATTGTTTTTTGTGTACTAATATTTTAAGGAGGGTCTTAATAAATGTCCATACTCCATATATGGCTGTTCTTTCTGTATATATAAGTTTGAAATTATGATGTTAGGGATTTTTGATAGTCAAGTTAGTGCATGTAAAACATATTTTCTGATTTTGATCTTGATTTATTGCTATTTATTGTTTTAATTCTTGAAGCTGTTAAGTTTTAAACATTCTAGTGTTAAAATTGGTGCAAGGGATTGTATACATGTTTGATTATTAAAACTATCTTTTTGTGTATACAACTTGTGTGTGTTTGGGTGTTCAGTTTACGTATTAGAGTTGCAAGCTCCTTATGCTTGTCTTACATATGAATGAGAGTTGATTACTCGTGCAGGGAGAATATTTAGTTTTTGTGTATTTAATTAGCTTGCTGACTTTATTGGAAGCTCTGTCAAGTTACGTGTGTTTTCTCATATTATTGCCGGCTATCACCTGTATGGCTGTATCTAATAGTGCTTTGTCTTACTGTTGTCATTATCATTTTGTAATCCCTATAATTTAATTTTGCCATATGTATTCACTGGACACAGTTATCATCAGGGCAGAAAGGAGGTTAACTGAACTTCCGGGTGAGGGAGAGAACTCAGAGCACCAGGATTCTGGTGCCAGACAAAATGTTCTTCAGCATCCTCCACACCCTCAGGTGCAGGGTCTACATCCACATTCTCTTTTTCGCGAACGTCCTACGATTATCTTTGGTGCTGATGTCATCCATCCTCATCCTGGAGAAGGTTCTATCTACTCAATTGCAGCAGTATGATATGAAGTTTTTAAGAGCTACTTATACACACTTCGTTCAATGTTTTCACGTGACAATATGTGTTGTCGCCTCTATTTAAATATTAAAATGTTATTATCTATTATTGTTTCATAATCTTGATACAAGTTCTGTTGTATGAAATCCAGGTTGTTGCCTCCCAGGATTGGCCAGATCTAACAAAGTATGCTGGTTTGGTTTGTACCCAAGCACATGGACAAGAGCTTATCCAGGATCTTTACAAGAGCTGGGAGGATCCAAAAAGAGGGACTATGAGAGGTGGCATAATCAAGTATGTTCATTTCCGACCCTCTAATCTGATAAATAAAACAAAGTAGTAGACCTGTTGTTTGGTAATACACTTCACATATATATTAGCTTATAGCCCGTACGATGCACGGGTATGTTATAATATTTTGTTTTATTTCGAAGAGACATTTATGTTGTAATAATATACATATTTTAACTAAAAGATTATTAAATTTTAATAGGCCTCTTTGGGTTAATGTATTTTTATTGGTCATGTTAAATAAATTTTGATACTTAGGCCCGTTAAAAGACTTAAAAATAAACAGGCCCGAGAGATATGTTTTAAGCGAATGTTTAAATGTGTTTTAGTTATAATAAAAAAAACTCATTAAAACATTTTATAAAATAAAGAGGCCCATAACCGGCCCAAATACTGACCGACCAACCAACCAATCAAAACTTTAATTGTTCCGGCTTTAATAGTATAATATAGATATAGGATTGTAGGTAGCGGGTGTGCGGCTCTGTAGTGCGGTTGGTAGATATAGTATTTTTCCATCAAAGAGTGGTTGACGTGCATTTACTGGTATCCCATCCTCCCTTTTTTAACTAGCTTTTACATTGTTTTTGGTTACTCTCATTAATTTTTACCAATTGTATATGCGTAGTTGGATGATCTAGTTGATTTTTAGGTTTATCACAGCGTATTAGCTTAGATCTGTATTGATTTGAGGTATTGGTGTAATCATTTTATGAGATGTCCATTACTGGTCTCCTGTGCCCCCTTTTTTAAATAGACTATACATTGTTTTTCGGTTGTATCTCGTTAATTTTTACCGATTGTATTTCTTTTAGTTAGATCTAGTTGATTTGTATGTTTTTTACAGTTTATTTGCTTAGATCTGTATTGATTTGAGGTGTTTGTTTAATCATATTATGAAATTTTAATTTTGTTGTTCTTTTTACATCTTCAATGCGATTTGACCATTTTTCTATATTTTTTTTATAAAGTTGAAGGGAAGTATTTAGGTTAGGTTATTTACTTGCATATGCACAACCAATTCCTTACTTTGATGGCTTACATGGTTTATTGTTTTAATGCCCATATATCTATCTATTATTGTACAAATGTATCTGTTGCCGTTGTTTTTTGTGTACTAATATTTTAAGGAGGGTCTTAATAACTGTCCGTACCCCCGTATATGGCTGTTCTTTCTGTTTTTATAAGTTTGAAATTATGATGTTAAGGATTTATTTAGATTACTGTCTTAAATGTACATTCTGCCAAATTCTATGTGGTTGGTTTCTCAGGTTTTGCTTGTCGTTGCCTGTCAATAGCAGTTGGGTCTTTGAGTATTGTTACATAACATAACGTTTGTAAGTTCAAATAATCAATGTTGCTCTTTGTATTCACTGGATGTAGTGACCATCATGGTAAGAAAGAGGAGAACTGACCAGGCTGGTGGGGGAGAGAGCTCGGAGCCTCAGGATTCTAATGCTGGACAGGGTGCACCTCAACACCCTCCACAGCAGCAAGGACGAGGTGCACCTCAAGTCTATCCACAACAGCAGCAAGGACCAGGAGGTAGAGGCTTTCCCCAACAGCAGCAGGTTCTTGGAGGTAGAGGCTTTGCCCCACAGCAGCAGGGTCCAGGTGGTAGAGGCTTTGCCCCACAACAGGGAGGAGGATACCAAGGACGTGGAGGATATGAAGGTGGACGCGGTGGCCCGCGGGGTGGTATGGCTTCTCAGCAGTATACTGGTGAATCTCTTTATCAGCAGCAAGGCAGGGGTGCCCAACAGCAGCAACCACGTGGACCATTGCCCCAACACCGTGGCGGTGGCGTAGCTGGTGGTGGTCGTGGAGGATTTGTACCTTCTGCTGGTGCTAGGCCATCCGTCCCCGAGCTGCACCAAGCTTCCCAGGCTCCACCTCAAGCAGGGGTATCGACTCATCCCATGCCCCGCATTATACCGGCTGAAGTGACACAGTCAGAAGGTAGCTCTTCTGTTAGTGCAGTTGAAGCATCATCTTCGCAAGTGACGCAGCAGCTTCAGCATATTTCTTTGAAGTCTGAATCCTCATCTATCGGGGATACTCAGCCTAATCCTGTTTCTAGCAAGGCTCTTAGATTTCCACTCCGTCCAGGCAGGGGTAGCACTGGTTCTCGTATCGTTGTAAAGGCCAACCATTTCTTTGCAGAGTTGCCTGATAAGGATTTGCATCAGTATGATGTGAGTGTGATTGAATGTACTCTTGTTTTGTTATATACTTATTATATGTCTTACTCTTATTGTCTTTAATATTAAATGAAACCTCTGAAGTAGGTGCTTGCATCGTTTGTTACCTAGAAATTTTTCTTAAATTCCTCCAGTCCGGAATATGAACTCTTCACCAAGAACTGACGTTCATTTGCATTATTTGCTTTGTGTGTGTGTGTGTAAAAATAATTTTATATATCGTTGCTGTAGTGCAATCTTCTCATCCAATAGATCCGGTCTTCATATTTAGGTAACAATCTCCCCTGAAGTCGGTTCACGTGGTGTCAATCGTGCTGTGATGGAACAGCTTGTCAAACTGTATAGAGAATCTCATCTTGGGAAGCGTCTCCCTGCGTATGATGGTAGAAAGAGTTTGTATACAGCAGGGCCTCTTCCTTTTGTCAACAAGGAGTTCAAAATAGTTCTGACCGACGAAGATGACGGGTCAGGTGGTGCCAGGTATATTCTGGATTGCCTCCTTGCATTAATCATAGGTTCGTAAATCTTCAAGTAAGTGTTGATTTAACAATTGAATACTGGCTGTCTTATATGCAGAAGAGAAAGGGACTTCCAAGTTGTAATCAAATTAGCTTCTCGAGCTGACCTGCACCACCTGGAAATGTTTTTAAAGGGCAGTCAGGCTGACGCGCCCCAAGAAGCTTTGCAGGTGTTGGACATTGTTCTGAGGGAATTGCCTACTGCCAGGTAAAGGCTATATGAATATTCACATCAATACTCATGTGTTTTTATGTAGAATTATTGATGTATGTGTATAGATACAATGTACAGCAATTTGTAATAATTATTCGGCTTTTATGTGATAGGTATTCCCCTGTGGGGCGCTCATTTTATTCAGCTGATATTCGACAAAGGCAGCCACTGGGTGAAGGCTTGGAAAGCTGGAGAGGCTTTTATCAAAGTATACGCCCTACGCAGATGGGATTGTCTCTTAATATTGGTATGTGTTTTGTTTCGTTTATTTTAGTTCTGTTTTTTTAATGTTATCATCAATCACATGATCATCAGCGAATTCTTTTTCCATAATGTCCTTTTGTATTGACAATGAAAGATGACTTTCATGCTACAGATATGTCCTCGACTGCATTTATTGAGCCTCTTCCTGTTATCGAGTTTGCCTCACAGCTGTTGAATAGGGACGTTTCGTCCAGGCCACTGTCAGATGCTGATCGTGTGAAGGTCTAATTTCATTATTCTGCCTACTACTTGCTAGATAACACTTTATTATTTAGATTACTATTAGTCAAAATTTACATATACAGTCTATTACTGGTAGATCCTAACATAGGTTGTCATTGGTGTTTTTATGTATTATCATTAGTATTTCACAATGTATGGGTGCTGTATAGCAAAAGTTCGGGAGTTGTGGTGTCTATTGGTGTTTTGAAGTTTAATATATTCATGCATAATAATGCTTCCATTTTATGAGCAAAAAGGATATTGTTCCTGAATATGGTGTGATGTAAATTATGCATTATCTTGTGTTGTACTGCAGCTTGGATTGGATATACAGTATAAACAAGTATATCTTGTCCTCTGTGTCTTTTTATGAATTATGTTTCCCCCTTAGGCCTAAATATATTCCTCTTTAAGTATCTCCTGTTAGTGCGTCTTATTTTATTTTGTGGTTTGCTCTGTATAATGTTCAGCTTTCTTCTGTTCACATTGTGCTGATGGTATCAATTTTAATTCTTCCCTTTGCATGCCAGATCAGAAAGGCCTTGAAGGGAGTGAAGGTTGAGGTTTTGCACCGTGGAACAATGCGCAGGAAGTATTGTATTTCTGGTTTAACATCACAGGCGACCAGGGGGCTCACGTATGAGTTACTTGCATTTTCTCCAACTTTGGTAATAGTCACTGGTGTTATGTTTGCCTTGGATGACATGGTACTGTTTTTCCTACATTTTAGGTTTCCAGTTGATGAAAGAGGTACAATGAAAGCTGTGGTTGAGTATTTCCGCGAGACTTATGATGTTATCCTCAAGCAAACTCAATTACCTTGCCTGGAAGTCGGTAACCAGCGAAGGCCAAATTATCTGCCCATGGAGGTTTGTGCTTTTAGCTCTCTACTTCTAATTTTTTCAAGCTACAGGTGTACTCATGTAATTATTGGTCCAGGTTTGCAAAATTGTGGAGGGGCAGAGGTACTCAAAAAGATTAAACGAGAGGCAAATCACTGCATTGCTTAAAGTTACTTGTCAACGTCCTAGTGACAGGGAGGCCGACATTCTACGGGTTAGTTAATGCAGAAGTTCTTCTGTATTTTGCAGTAATGTATTGTTTTGGTGTTTGGGAGCTGTCTTGTACTTTGTCGCTTGCTAGATGTTCATTTGATTTGTGCTTCTGAGTTGACTTGTAATGTTCTATCTTTTGTATATGCATGTGACTTGATTTTAACTTGGTCTACTAATGTATGTGGTTCAGTCAGGTCTTTTGTTTTTAAAAACTTAATAATACAAGTCAGCACTCATGTTGTACTCTCTCTACTGTGCCTGTTATTCAGACTGTTCAGCACAATGCATACGCTGATGATCCCTATGCGAAGGAGTTTGGTATCAAAATTAGTGACAAACTAGCCTCTGTAGAAGCCAGAATTCTCTCTCCACCATGGGTATTCACTTAATATATATCTTCATTTAGTTTTTTGTAGTCATATACCGAAAGACGAATTGTTTTGGTTGGTTTAGTGAATGAGTCATTATTGTGCCAGCTAAAATACCATGAGACTGGACGTGAGACACGATGTCTACCCCAAGTTGGCCAGTGGAATATGATGAACAAGGCAAGTTTTGTATTTCTGATATGGTAGTGTAGGCGACGCAGACTGCAATTACATTGGCATTCTGTGATCGTGATTTTTATCCTTTTTTATTGAAGAATAAAAATGTAATTGACAATATTGCTTGAATCTGTTCCTTTGAAGTCAGGGCATTGCATTTGTTCCTGTATGGAACAGTACAACAAACACTGATTAAAAGTTGCACACCGTGTACCGTTTTGTTCTAATTTATTAATGTTTGCTTCAGAAAATGGTTGATGGAGGAATTGTTAATAATTGGATGTGTGTGAACTTTGCACGAAATGTTCAAGATAATTTGGCTAGCGGGTTTTGTTCAGAACTCGCACAGATGTGCACAATATCGGGAATGGTATATATCGGAAGACCTCTGTTTGTGTTGATGTTATCGACATATTGGCAAGTATATGAACTAAAACTGAACTATATTTTCCTGTGTAGCGGTTCAATCCCAATCCGGTGCTTCCAGTTACCGGCGCACACACTGATCAGGTGGAGAGAGTGTTAAAATCACGTTTTCAAGAGGTACAGAAACTGAAGAAGGAGCTTGACCTATTGATTGTCATTCTTCCAGATAATAATGGCTCACTATATGGTACGTAAACTTTTTTCAATATTCTTATTATGATGATTGTAAAGGTCCAGTGCTTATATTGACTGTGTGTGTGATTGTCTATCCGTGGTTTTGCTTGCATTCACACTTCTGTGTAATGGTATCTGTCTCACTGATCGCTGTTTTTGACTATTCATGAAGGCGATTTAAAGAGAATTTGTGAGACCGACCTTGGAATAGTTTCACAGTGTTGCTTGACAAAACATGTCTTCAAGATGAGCAAGCAATACCTAGCGAATGTGGCTTTAAAGATTAACGTCAAAGTCGGGGGAAGAAATACAGTTCTTGTTGATGCTTTATCGAGGCGTATTCCACTTGTCAGTGACCGCCCTACAATCATTTTTGGTGCTGACGTCACCCATCCTCATCCTGGAGAAGATTCCAGCCCCTCGATTGCAGCAGTATGATATAAAATTTTGTAGAACTGCTTATACGTACTTTAGTTAATGTTTGCACGTGTTAATATGATTTGCCTGTATTTGACAGGATTATGTGTTTATTTTTAATGTCTTATAATCTATTGTTGCTTAAAGTTGATATGAGATTTGTTATATAAAATTCAGGTGGTTGCTTCACAAGATTGGCCAGAGATAACAAAGTATGCTGGATTGGTTTGTGCTCAAGCCCACAGACAAGAGCTTATTCAGGATCTGTACAAGAGCTGGCAGGATCCAAACAGAGGAACTGTATCAGGCGGCATGATCAAGTATGTTCCTCTCCCAACCTCTTATCTGACTGAATAATAAATGATAATAGACCTATGTGTACTGTTTATGGTAATTTTTAAATCAAGCTCTTTACAGTATCAGTTTTGTTTCTGTGCTATAGGGAACTCCTTATTTCATTCCGCAGATCAACTGGACAGAAACCCCAGCGCATTATATTCTATAGGTATCTATTAATTACTCAGTGTTATAGTGAGCTTGTATGGTACTTGTAATTGTCGTGTCCTAATGATGAGCAAACTGCAGGGATGGTGTTAGTGAGGGGCAGTTCTATCAAGTTCTTCTGTATGAACTTGATGCAATTCGCAAGGTGGTATCTTTGTTTCTCTAAAATTTTGGTCCTCTAATATAATTGTACTATTATCTGTACTTTTTTTTTTTGTTTAAATGTGCGACTCATGATGTCCAACCTAATATATCTGTTGCATTTTTCATGGCTTGAACTTATAAAACAGGCTTGTGCTTCATTAGAGCCAAACTATCAGCCTCCGGTTACATTTGTTGTGGTTCAGAAACGCCATCACACTAGGTTGTTTGCCAACAATCATCGCGACCGTAATTCAGTTGATAGGAGTGGAAATATTTTGCCCGGTATTCCTTTGTTTTTCCTTTCATCTTGATCTATATTGTTGTACACACTGTATCAGTATTAAGAGTGTTTCTCTGCTTGTGAAATAACAGGGACTGTTGTGGATTCCAAGATCTGTCACCCAACGGAGTTTGACTTTTACCTTTGCAGCCATGCTGGCATCCAAGTAAATGATTCATGTTGATTTTTAAGTGGTTTATGGACAAAATGAGGGGGACTCAAGGACAATTGTCTGATCTAATTATTCCTTTATGCAACAGGGAACTAGCCGACCAGCACATTACCATGTTCTTTGGGATGAGAACAAGTTCTCGGCAGATGGATTACAGTCCCTCACTAACAATCTATGTTACACGTAAGTTCACCTTTATTATTGTTTGCTCATGAATAACATATTAAAATTAATATATAAAGTTACTGCATTTTACTGGCTTCATTGTGTGTCTTGCAGTTATGCCAGGTGCACAAGATCTGTCTCAATAGGTGAGTAGCGATGTTTACTGGTTCTATTTCAGAATTTTTATCTGATTGTTGTCATTTTACTCGACTTGCTTTAACGAGTCATGTTTTTTTTTACAGTTCCTCCAGCATATTATGCTCACTTGGCAGCATTTCGAGCTCGCTTCTATATGGAACCTGAAACATCTGATAGTGAGTCAATGGCAAGTGGTGCTGCTGGTGGTCGTGGAGGAATGGGGGTTGGAAGAAGCACCAGGGCAGCAAATGCTAATGCAGCTGTGAGGCCCTTGCCCGCTCTTAAAGAAAATGTGAAGAGGGTTATGTTTTATTGCTAGAAATGTTTGAGAACCGGAAAACGTGTGATAGTAGCTCTTTATGCTGTTGCTTTGAACTTTACTTTTGATGTTTTTGAATCTCCACCTCCTTTGATCTGCATTACTTAGAAGAGTTATTGCCGCTCGAATTTGAATTATTAAACAGATATGAGTTCGGTGGAGTAAGAGTTGATTAGAATATATCATGATTGCTAAATGCAGTGATAATTTGCTTTGTGCAGTAATCACAAATTACATACATATCCCTGTCTTGTTTTTGTCCGTGGACTTGTGGAGTATATTCATTCCTCTATCGTACTATTCCTCATTCACGCCTGTAGGCTGTATAACATATTAACATATATTTAATTATGTTCAATTTCATATAATTCAGATTAAAAAATTTTAAAATTTTTAAATAAAAGTTTAAATATCAAAATTTTATTTTGAAAAAAATTGCAAAAATATACTCCCTCTTTTTTGTAATATAAGTCGTTTGATTTTTTGACACACTCTTGTAAGTCTCTTGACCCCATTGTTAAAATCACTATCGTTAAAATTTTTTTTCAATAAAAATATATGATCATTATTATATTAAAATAAATAAAAATTTTAAAATAAAAATTTTTACTATGCGGTCAAAAAACTTAGAAGTGTGGGCCAAAAAATGAAGCGACCGATATTTCAAAATAGAGAGAATATATATTAAAAAATCTTAAAAAATATACCAAAAAAATATGTATACAATTGATTGGGACGACATGATTATTTTAGTTTATTATTTAAAATAACTACTAAAAACAACATATTACTCTTTCAAAGATCTATCATTCTATAATATACAAAATTTAAATATATAAATTATTTCTACACATTGAATCTTTTTTCTACTTACAATTTGATCGGTCAATTTCATTGATTTTATTTTTATTTATTTTTTTAATATTAATTTTTGTTTTCAAATTATAATATTAAAAACATAATATCATTTTATTTTCCTGTGTGTTAAATAGGTATGAATAGTTATAATATTATGTAATACAACTTTAGAAAATTTTAAGATTTACTTCGATGTTATTATATTATTATCTATTATAATTATAATATAGTTTTAACGATTACCTTACTTAAGTTTTATTTAATTTATTATATACTATAATTTTAATTCAAATTATATGATTATGCATACTTCTGCTTAGGAATTTGTTGAATTGTTTTGTGTAGGAATATTTTGATTTGTTTTGTAAAAATATTTGTATTTGATCGTAAGATAATGCCAAGAAACTCAGTAAACTTTATATTTGTGTTCAGGTTAGTTTAAGATTGTAATAGTCACCGGTCCTACTGATTTAGCAAGAAACATTCGATACAGAGACTTATCGGATCGTGAACCATTTAATGGTGAGAAGGGTTTAGATGTAATTACTCGTTACTGCACAAAGTAAATTTTTATTGCATTTAGCAACACCCGAAATCTTTTTTCTATTAGTTTGTTTAATTTAAGATATTTATTTAGTTTCTTGGTGCTAGGAGTTTGTTCCATTAAAATTAAGAGAGTACATGAGCGTTTTTAGTAAATGTGGAAAATGGAAGATTATATTTACAAAAAGGCTAAGATAAAATAAAATACAATTACCTATTAATTATTAGCATGCAAATAATTATGTAGCTAGCATGGCCTATATATTGCAAACGTTTGGTGCCTGGAATGCACCTTTGATATTTTCAAGTGAACTTTGTACATTTTAATCGTTGTCAGAATTAGAATTCAAATCTGGATCTTTTATATATACACGTGTACTCGATCCAAAATTTAAAATATTCATATATTAAAGAAAATCTTGATTTTAAAATAATTTGAAAATGAATAAATCTGAATATTTCTACTCATACGAGAACAAGATTAAAGTTGAAACATTAAAAATTTGGTTGGTCGGTACTTGGGCTGAGTTATGGGTCTATCTATATAATCAAGCATCCTTTTTAACTAAACTATTATCTTTTTTATATTTTCTAACTAGAAAAACTCAATTTTCTAAAATAATATTAGACAACATGATGAAATTACCCATTCGAACTAAAACACGTTATCATTTTCACATTCCTAACTAAAAACGGATTTTTCTAAATATAACACATGAAACATACGTATAAAAAAGACAATATTATTATATATTTATACTATATTATTATAAGTAAAACATTAGTCGATACATGGGCCGAAATACAGCCTATCTATATAACAAATTATTCTTTTTAACTAATATAGATTATCTTCTTTATATTTTCTAACTAAAATAACTCAATCTTCTAAAATAACATAGAATAACATAGTAATTATCTTTATAACTGAAACACATTATCCTTTTTTAGATTTTCTAACTTAAAAAGACAGATCTTCTACAGTTAACACGGGCGGCACATACATAAAACTATAATATCATTATATATAATTATTAATAAATAACCGGTGATATTTTTCAATTAAAATACATTGACATTATTTTAAATACTCTAATAGTCTCACTTTAAAAGTAATATTATAAAGCTATACTATACTTATATTATTATATCACTTAAGTCGAAATATGAAAAGTTCAGTTGGTCGGTCTGTCGAGTTTGGCGAACCGGTTGGTATTCGACCCAGACCTCCTTAATTTATAACATATTATAGTATATTTTTTATTTTCCAATTAGACTAAAATATTGTAAATTAGATCAGTATGATGGGTCGATATTTAGATTTACGCGTCTTTTTAACTTATAATATATTCTATACGATATTATTAATCATTAATAACGATATTTTGATTGGTTGATATATATCTGGGTTTATAGGTATTCTTAAATTATAACGTATAAAAAATATATTTTAACATCCTCATTAAAATATATATGTTCGACATAATTTTTAATTTACTATTTGACAGACTTAACTATTAAGAATTTATTCCGCTGTTAAATAAAATTTTTACTTAATTATATTATTTTATCATAATTTTATTTTTAAAATAAAATTAGTTAAATTTAGAATATATACAATAAAATAACAAATATTATAACCGCTCGTGCGTTGCACGAGTTATAAGCTAGTGAGAATAAGAACTTCAAGCTGATTGATTTATATATATATTTGTTCGAAATTTACTTTTTTTTAAATTAGTTCATTATGAAAATATTCGAAGATGGAAAAATCTGGACTTTTTATCAAAACCCAACCCTGACTCGATATTACTTGGACAACTGCATAAGTGCACCAGCACCACATTATAAGGATACAAGCTCGATCAGGAAAAATGGCGGTAGCAACGTTATTTCAACAACTCGATTTCGATGCAAATTATCATCCATTTCGACTTTCGAGATTAGTTTGTACTCTCTCTCCCTCTCCCTCTCCCTCTCCTCCCCTCTCTCTTTTCCTCCCTCCCCCCCTCTCTCTCTATAAATGTGCGTGTGTTGTATGTTTGATTTCGCTGGATGATATCATAATATGGAATTATTTTCACAGTGCAGCCAATATTATAGTGTTTTAGATTTTGTATGCCTGAATATTATGGACTATATGTGAATTTGAATTATTTGGAAGTGAATGCAATCGAAGAAAATTGATACGAGTGAAAAATGAGATAGTGTGCAAACTTTCGGTCAGATAGTACCGAGTTCATAAGAGATACCGCTGCAATGTAAAGATGAATATTATCTGTTTTATCCTTAGGATTAAGTTCTACTTTGAATTTGTGATCATAAATAGTATATAGATGATAACTATAATGCGTTTTATTATTGGAAGGAATAAAATGGAAAGGGAATTAAATGAAAATTCTGTGGATGGAAATAGAAGAGTGTGAAAACAATGATAGAGTGCCCCATTTTTATGATCAATTTTGTGAAAGAATGAGTAGGAGGTAAAAAGAAAAATTATTCCTATATTGGTAGAAAATGGAATAGTTACACCCATACTAGCGCTTTTTATAGTTGAAGCAATGCCAATTAACTCAAATGAAGAATGTGTTGATGTTTTTTTTTTTATTTTCCTCACAGGACTTTCATTTCGGACTTCTCATGATGGTAGGAGAAATGCTTCTATAAATTTTGGGAAACCCATAAAAGGTCTGAATCGGAATATTTACAATGGCCATGTTTGTGATTGGATACATTCTAAGTGCCTTTGCTATTAAGCTTGCTGATCTGTATTTGCAGTGAATTTGGTGATGGACAAAGTAGCAAATAGGCTTTGTTTTTTTGTGTCGAAGGTGGACGTGGAGGGGATGCGTGGGAAGGTATGGTACCGTACCACGTTTTTAATATCAAATATATAGTGGCTAAGATTTTGCAGAAGTCCTGAGCGCTTTCGTCTGTGGATTTGTGTTTTTGGTGTTAATTAGCTCATGACATGTTTCAAACTCTGTGGTTTCTTTTAATATAGACAGCTCAAATTCTAGTCCTTTAATAGGCTATCCTTCCATTGGGAACTAATGTTTTAGATAAATCTATGTTCTAGTGTGTAGTACACTAATATTTGAAAAATGTTGCATGCTTTAAGTTGCCATATCAACTGATTTCATATGTAAAATGAAGTACCAGTTTTGAGCATAGCCATGTGACTAATTTAGTGCTGTACCATGTGCTTAGAGTTGTATACAAAGATTCTGTATTGCTACATTCACAGGGACATTGTCCTTTACTTTCTCTACTACAACTAGTCCCGCAAATATCATTATACTCAAAACAAATACACTACGTTCTACTGCCCAGTATCCATCATCATCATATTCTGACAACCTATTCTGATAAGCTTAATTGCAATACACAAAGCTATACTCGAAATCTAGACTTAACCAACTACTTTGTCATGTAACTTCACTTTAATCACAAGCAGTCCCACTGTTGTAATATATACTAGTTTGCCGTTCAGTTATTTAATATCTAAGCCACTCATTTCTAATTAATCTTAGGGGCCGTTTGGAAACATGCATTTCATTTGAAACGATGGATTTCAAATGACATGATTTGAGTTGTAATTTCAAATTCTCAAATTGCTTATTTGTTTATCACAGCTTATTTGCTTAGATCTGTATTGATTTGAGGTATTATTTTAATCATTTTATGAGATTTACATTACTGGTCTGTTATGCTCCCTTTTTAAAATAAATTTTACATTGTTTTCGGTTGTATCTTGTTAATTTTTACCGATTGTATTTCTTTTAGCTAGATCTAGTTGATTTGTATGTTTTTTATAGTGTATTTGCTCAGAGCTGTATTGATTTGAGGTTTTCGTTTAATTATTATATGAAAATTTAAATTTGTTGTTCTTTTTACTCTTCAATGCGATTTGGCCATTTTTATATATTTTTTTTAATAAAGTTGAAGGGAAGTATTAAGTTTAGGATATCTACTTGCACTAATGTTTTGATGAATCTATGTTCTAGTGTGTGGTACACTAATATCTGAAAAATGTTGCATGCTTTAAGTTGCCATGTCAACTGATTTCATACTGTAAAATGAAGTACCAGTTTTGAGCATAGCCATGTGACTAATCTACTGATGTATCATGTGCTAAAGTTGTATACAAAGATTCTGTATTGCTACATTCACTGGGACATTGTCCTTTACATTCTCTACAACAACTAGTCCCACACATATCATTATGGTCAAAACAAATACACTACGTTCTACTGCCCTGTATCCATCATCATCCTCATATTCTGACAACCTATTCCAGATAAGCTTAATGGCAATACACAAAGCTATACTCCAAATCAAGACTTAACCAACTACTTTGTCATGCCACTTCACTTTAATCACAAGCAGTACCCCTGTTGTTCTAATCACCTGACCTTTGTGCACATTAGCACAAACATTGTTATTGCAACCATAGTTTTTCATATTTTTATAGAAAAAAAACAATCATAATAAACTTACTAACTTATACACATCAAAACAAAAGAAACTGCATCCTTGCATTATATCAAAATCATCTTGAAGTACTCCTGTTTTTTCAATTTGATGCTTTGACTTTTGGCATACATCTTTAGGTACTTTGACCAGATAGCTAAAATTATTATTTTTTTAATTTTATTTTTCTGAATTAAAATATATGATTAAAATCTTAATTCACAAAAAAATTAATCGCAAATAATGAATTTTACTATGCAGTTAAAGCATCTAAAGTTGCGTGCCAAAACTTAGTAGAAAAAATGGAGGGAGTAAATATCATAACCAATATAATAGTTAAAGACTCAAAACTAAACCCGTACCTGCTCTAAAGTTTGCAATATGTCTAATATTTCATATATTCAGAAACTCTCAACAGAATCTCAGTAATTTAAACAACTTCTATTAAATTAAAGACCATATCATCTCAATTTCAAGGACATGCAGCTTTGCTGTGGGTTTCCTTGCACAATCGTTATACTGATCATCATCTGCAATTGCTTCATTTTTCAGTTTCCGTTTATGATGTAAGTTGCTACCCCATCCGCAGTTAGTTGTCTTTTACTGTTTCTTGTCTAAGTAAGGATATGGCAGCAATATACCTTACCCGGCTTACCGACTAGAAAATGTTGATAGCCATGTTTGTTAGAAAATGCAGTTTCAATTGTTTTGCCACACTTACTATTGCTAACACATGAAATTAAAGTAAACCCATGTCTCGCTCTCGCATCACTTACATTTTTAATAGGTAGTCCACATCTAAACCTATTTACGTTACCATATAAGTCAATTCTCCATATGGTGCATAACAAAAATCCCATTGTCTTCTTGTTATGCTTCATTAATCAATACAACTAATATACAACACCACTTCTTTAATTAATTATGCATACCTACTCTTGAAATATCTTTAACAACTCCTCATCTGCAACTGCTTAAGTGTTCTGCACGACATTACTTTCATTGCCAATAACATGCAAATGATTAGATATGATGGAAATTTAATTTGAAACTTAACAACGCTTCACCATAGCAAGCAATATAACTCATATTAATACCCACAAATAAATTGATTATTGCTGTACTATTTGTTTGAAATTGAGAAACATTATTGCAGTGTAAAGAATATTACTTATTAGCAATGTCAAGTCCATGTTTTGATTCCTTCAGTGCTGATACATAAAAAAAGTAAAAAGTGCCACCTTGATGTGCAATCTTGTGAGAGATTAGTTTAGGCAGTATTAATTGTGTTAGTTGGCTATGATTTGAAATTGTGCTCGAATTTAGTGGATAAAATTGTTGAGCTTGCTTTAGGAAAGAAGCACTTAATATGATAAACTTACAAAGATTTAAGATATATGTTATAGTATGTTATTTTGTTTTGAAGATACATTTTTGTTGGAATAATATACATATTTTAACTAAAAGATTATTAGCTATTAATAGGCCTCTTTGGGTTAATGTATTTTTATTGGGCATTAAATAATTTTTGATAATTTGGCCCGTTAAAAGACTTGAAAATAAATAGGCCCGAGAGATATGTTTTGAGACGAATGATTAAATGTGTTTTAGTTATGAATAAAAAACTTATTAAAACATGTTATAAAATAAATAGGCGGGTGTGCGGCTCTGTGGTGCGGTTGGTAGATATAGTATTTTTCCATCAAAGAGTGGTCGACGTGCATTTACTAGTATCCCGTCCTCCCATTTTTAAGTAGCTCTCACATTATTTTCGGTTACTCTCATTAATTTTTTACCGATTGTATATGTCTCGTTGGATGATCTACTTGATTTTTAGGTTTATCACATCGTTTTTGCTTAAATCTGTATTGATTTGAGGTATTTGTTTAATCATTTTATGAGATGTACATTACTGGTCTCCTATGCCCCCTTTTTAAAATAGATTTTACATTGTTTTCGGTTGTATCTCGTTAATTTTTACCGATTGTATTTGTTTTAGTTAGATCTAGTCGATTTTTATGTTTTTTACAGTGTATTTGCTTGGATCTGTATTGATTTGAGGTGTTCGTTTAATCATTATATGAAATTTTAATTTTGTTGTTCTTTTTACATCTTCAATGCGATTGCCGATTTGGCCATTTTTCTATAATTTTTTTTATAAAGTTGAAGGGAAGTATTTATATTAGGTTATCCACTTGCATATGCAAAACCAATTCTTTACTTTGATGGCTTACATGGTTTATAGTTTTAATGCTCATATATCTATCTATTATTGTACATATATATCTGTTGCCATTGTTTTTTGTGTACAAATATTTTAAGGAGGGCCGTCCATACTCCATATATGGTTGTTTTTTCTGTATATATAAGTTTGAAATTATGATGTTAGGGATTTTTGATAGTCAGATTAGTGCATGTAAAACATATTTTCTGATTTTGATCTTGATATATTGCTATTTATTGTTTTAATTCTTGAAGCTGTTATGTTTTAAACATTCTAGTGTTAAAATTGGTGCAAGGGATTGTATACATGTTTGATTATTAAAACTATCTTTTTGTGTAAACAACTTGTGTGTGTTTGGGTGTTCAGTTTGTGTATTAGAGTTGCAAGTGTTAGGAGTTGTCCCACATTGGTTGTGGGAGGGACATAAAGCTGGAATATAAGCAGCCACAACAACTCCAATAGTACGAGGCCTTTTGGGAGGTGCAAAAAAAAAAAGCCGTGCGGGCTAGGCCCAAAGCGGACAATATCGTACTATTGTGGAGTTAGGCTCGCTTAGCTGGCCCAACAACTGGTATCAAGAGCTGAGGTTTCAGGCAAGTGGGAGCGATGGCAGAAGATGGGGAAGTAAAGATCAACAAATTCAATGGAAGAGATTTTGGGTTGTTATTGGACAGGCAGGCTCTGGGTGTTGTCAGATTGGCTTTGGCGAAGAACGTTGCTTACAATATTGTCAAGGAAACGACAACTTATGGATTGATCAAGGCTTTATCAAACATGTATGAGAAGCCGTCTGCTTCAAATAAGGTATATCTGATTCGCTTATTATTTGCCACGAAATTGAATGAAGGTGATTGTGTTGCTGATCATGTAAACGAATTTAATTCTATCCTATCAAGACTGACATCTGTTGATATTAAATTCGATGATGAAGTACAATTCTTATTGTTGGTATCCACTTTACCGGATAGGTGGTCAGGATTTGTCACTATAATTTGTAATTCATCAGGGAGTGGTAAGATGACTTTTGATGGAGTTCGAGATTCGATTCTTGGAGAAGATATTCGTAGGAGAAACTTAGGAGAGTCGTCAGGTTCCTTGTTGAGTGCTGAGGGTAGAGGCGGAAAGACCGAAAGGGGGCAGAATCAGGGGCGTCACTGGTCAAAGTCACAGAAGAGAGGACAATCCAAAGATCGCAAGAATATTGTTTGTTGGAATTGTCAAAAGAAGGGTCACTTCAGATCAGTGTACGGCTCCCGCAGCTCCTAAAGGTAAGAAGAAAGAGGATGATTCGGCTAATATAGTTGAAGAAGTGGTGAATGATGATGCGTTGATTTGCTGTGTTGAATGTTCTGTTGAATCAGGGTTATGGATTCCGGTGCGTCATTCCATGCTACCCCTTGCAAGGATTTTATGTTAAATTTCAGAGCTGAAAATTTTGGTAAAGTTTGTCTTGCTGATGATGAGACTTTGGATATTGTGGGCATGGGAGATATTAATCTCAAAACCTCTTTAGGAACTGACTGGAATTTAAGGTATATTCCTGGACCGAAGATGTTATATGTGAGTCAGTTAGACAAGGAGGGGTATCGAGTTACTTTCGGAGATGGACAATGGAAGGTTATAAAGGGGAATTTTGTTGTTGCTCGCGGTGAGGAAAAAGGGACGTTGTATATAGTTGAACGATCTAGCTGTGAAGTAAATTCAATTGCAGATGAGATTGGTTCCTTAACTTTTTGGCACCAAAGGCTTGGACATATGAGTGAAAAGGGTATGAAGATGTTAGCTTCCAAGGGGAAGATTCCAGAGCTGAAGAATGTGGAAGTTGGTTTCTGCGAGCCATGTGTTCTTGGAAAACAAGAACGGGTTACTTTTGCAAAATCAGGGAGGACACCCAAGGCGGAGAAGTTGGAGCTAATTCATACGGATGTATATGGTCCAGCAATAGTTGCGTCACTTGGAGGATCTCGCTACTATGTCACTTTCATTGATGATTCCACTAGAAAGGTATGGGTTTATTTTATGAAAAATAAATCAGAGGTGTTCGTTACTTTTAAGAAGTGGAAGACTGAGTTGAAAATCAAACTGGTTTCAAGGTTAAGAGTTTGATTTCAGATAATGGTGGTGAGTATAGTAGTGATGAGTTTAAAAGTTATTGCGCAGAATATGGGATTAGAATGACTAAAACTATTCCAGAGACACTACAACAGAATGGGGTTGCGGAGCGCATAGATAGAACCTTGAATGAGAGGGTCAAGAGTATGAGATTACATGCAGGGTTGCCAAAGATGTTTTGGGCAGATGCAGTTAGCACAGCGGCGTATCTCATAAATAGGGGACCTTCAGTTCCTTTGGGGTTCAAGATTCCGGAAGAAGAGTGGCAGGGAAAGGAGGTAAATTTTTCACACTTGCGAGTTTTTTGGTGTGTTTCTTATGTGCGTGTTAAAGATTCTGACAGGGACAAGCTTGATTCGAAAGCGAAGAAGTGTATCTTCATTGGTTATGGCTCGATGATATGGGTTATCGTTTTTGGGATGAACAAATGAAGAAGGTTGTTAGAAGTAGAGATGTTACTTTTAATGAGAATGCAGTATATAAGGATAATCTTGCAGTCGATTCTGAATTTACAAAGGAACAACCTGAAAAAGAGAAGGCGGTGCTTGATGATATTACAGAAAAAGATCTTGCAAGAAATAGTGGGAGTGCAGATAATGTTCCAGTTATTCTAGAGGCTGAGGTAAGAAGATCTAGCAGAATTGTGAAGCCACCACAAAGATTTTCACCTTCAGCATATTATATGTTATTGATCGAGGATGGAGAGTCTCAGTGTTATTCAAAGGCAGTTCAAGTGGATGATTCAGTTCAATGAAAATCAGCCATGGAAGAAGAGATGAATTCTCTCGAGAAAAATAATACTTTGTCCTTGAAGAAAATCATTGGTTCAGAGAATCATGCAGATATGTTGACTAAGGTGGTTACCAGTGAAAAGTTGAAACTTTGCATAGCTTCAACTGGCCTTCAGAATTGATTGATGAGAAGGCGCCACACTAGTTTGAGTTATTGATTAAAGTAATGGGTTTTACTAGATTTACAAGTGAAGTGAAGTGAAGATGAGGTCAGACTCCAAGTGGGAGATTGTTGGGTTTGTGGAGTCAGATTCAGAATAGGATTATAATTTGGTTAGAAATATTGGACTCCTATTAGAGTTAGGTATTTCAAAGTCAGACTCCTATTTTGGTTAAGCCAGTTTCTTCTCTTATAAATACTCCCATGTAATTGTAAAATCACAACACAACAAATTGTGAGAGATCAATAAAATTAGTGGGGCTTGTGGAGTAGGATTTTCCGAACCACGTAAATCTTTGTTTTGTGTGATTGTCGTTTATTTTCTTGTTCTTGTTAATTCGCTTTTGGGTTTTGCTTTCGTTGTTGTATACTCAATAGCAAGCTCCTTATGCTTGTCTTACATATGAACGAGAGTTGATTACTCGTGCAGGGAGAATATTTAGTTTTTGTGTATTTAATTAGCTTGCTGACTTTATTGAAAGCTCTGTCAAATTACGTGTGTTTTCTCATATTATTGCTAGCTATCACCTGTATGGCTGTATCTAATAGTGCTTTGTCTTACTGTTGTCATGTATCATTTTGTAATCCTTATAGTTTAATTTTGCTATATGTATTCACTCGACACATTTATCATCATGGCAGAAAGGAGGTTAACTGAACTTCTGTGTGAGGGAGAGAGGTCAGAGCACCAGGATTCTGGTGCCAGACAGAATGTACTTCAGCATCCTCCAGACCCTCAGCTTCAGGGTCCACATCCACATTCAGTTTTTAGTGACCGTCCTACAATTATATTTAATGTTGATGTCATCCATCCTCATCCTGGAGAAGATTCTATCCACTCAATTGCAGCAGTATGATATGAAGTTTTTAAGAGCTACTTATACACACTTGGTTCAATGCTTTCACGTGACAATATGTGTTGTCACCTCTATTTAAATATTAAGATCTTATTATCTATTGTTGTTTCATAATCTTGATACAAGTTTTGTTGTGTGAAATCCACGTTGTTGCCTCCCAGGATTGGCCAGATCTAACAAAGTAAGCTGGTTTGGTTTGTACCCAAGCACATGGACAAGAGCTTATCTAGGATCTTTACAAGAGCTGGGAGGATCCAAAAAGAGGGACTATGAGAGGTGGCATAATCACGTATGTTCATTTCTGACCTTCTAATCTGATAAATAATACAAAGTAGCAGACTTGTTGTTTAATAATACACTTCACATATATATTAGCTTATAACCCGTACAATGCACGGGTGACTTGAAATATATTTTCTTTTGTTATATATGTTATAATATTTTGTGTTGTTTTGAAGATACATTTATGTTGGAATGATATACATATTTTAACTAAAAGAATTTTAAATTTTAATAGGCCTCTTTGGGTTAATGTATTTTTATTGGTCATGTTAAATGATTTTTGATGATTAGGCCCGTTAAAAGACTTAAAAATAAATAGGCCCGAGAGACATGTTTTAAGACGAATGTTTAAATGTGTTATAGTTATGATAAAAAAGAACTCATTAAAACATGCTATAAAATAAAGAGGCCCATAACCGGCCCAAATACTCACCGACCAACCAAACAACCAATCAAAACTTTGAATGCTCCGGCGTTAATAGTATAGTATAGATATCGGATTATAGGTAGCGGGTGTGCGGCTCTGTAGTGCGGTTGGTAGATATAGTATTTTTCCATCAAGGAGTGGTCGACGTGCATTTACTGGTATCCCATCCTCCCTTTTTTAACTAGCTTTTACATTGTTTTCGGTTACTCTCATTAATTTTTACCAATTGTATATGTCTAGTTGGATGATCTAGTTGATTTTTAGGTTAATCACCGCGTATTTGCTTAGATCTGTGTTGATTTGAGGTATTGGTTTAATCATTCTATGAGATGTACAGTGCTTGTCTCCTATGCCCCCTTTTTTAAATAGATTTTACATTGTTTTCGGTTGTATCTCGTTAATTTTTACCAATTGTATTTCTTTTAGTTAGATCTAGTTGTTTTTTTATGTTTTTTACAGTGTATTTGCTTAGATCTGTATTGATTTGAGGTGTTCGTTTAATCATTATATGAAATTTTAATTTAGTTGTTTTTTTTTACATCTTCAATGCGATTTGGCCATTTTTCTATATTTTTTTTATAAAGTTGAAGGGAAGTATTTAGATTAGGTTATCTACTTGCATATGCACAACCGATTCTTTACTTTGATGGCTTTCATGGTTTACAGTCTTAATGCTCATATATCTATCTATTATTGTACATATGTATCTGTTGCTGTTGTTGTTTGTGTACTAATATTTTAAGGAGGGTCTTAATAATTGTCCATACTGCATGTATGGCTGTTCTTTCTGTATATATAAGTTTGAAATTATGATGTTAGGGATTTTTGATAGTCAGGTTAGTGTATGTAAAACATATTTTCTGATTTTGATCTTAATATATTTCTATTTATTGTTTTAATTCTTGAAGCTGTTGAGTTTTGAACATTCTAGTGTTAAAATTGGTGCAAGGGATTGTATACATGTTTGATTATTAAAACTATCTTTTTGTGTAAACAACTTGGGTGTGTTTGGGTGTTCCGTTTGTGTATTAGAGTTGCAAGCTCCTTATGCTTGTCTTACATATGAATGAGAGTTGATTACTCGTGCAGGGAGAATATTTGGTTTTTGTGTATTTAATTAGCTTGATGGCTTTATTGGAAGCTCTGTCAAATTACGTGTGTTTTCTCATATTATTGCTGGCTATCACCTGTATCTAATAGTGCTTTGTCTTACTGTTATCATGTATCATTTTGTAATCCCTATAATTTAATTTTGCTATATGTATTCACTGGACACAGTTATCATCATGGCAGAAAGGAGGCTAACTGAACTTCCGGGTGAGGGAGAGAGCTCAGAGCACCAGGATTCTGGTGCCAGACAGAATGTACTTCAGCATCCTCCACACCCTCAGCCGCAGTTTCCACATCCACATTCACTTTTTCGCGACCGTCCTACGATTATCTTTGGTGCTGATGTCATCCATCCTCATCCTGGAGAAGATTCTATCCACTCAATTGCAGCAGTATGATATGAAGCTTTTAAGAGCTACTTATTCACACTTGGTTCAATGTTTTCACGTGACAATATGTGTTGCCTCTATTTAAATATTAAGATCTTATTATCTATTGTTGTTTCATAATCTTGATACAAGTTTTGTTGTATGAAATCCAGGTTGTTGCCTCCCAGGATTGGCCAGATCTAACAAAGTATGCTGGTTTGGTTTGTACCCAAGCACATGGACAAGAGCTTATCCAGGATCTTTACAAGAGCTGGGAGGATCCAAAAAGAGGGACTATGAGAGGTGGCATAATCAAGTATGTTCATTTCCCACCCTTTAATCTGATAAATAATAGGAAGTGGTAGACCTGGATGTGCTTTTTTCATTTTAATGTTCCTTTTTTATTTTTTATCATCAAGCTTTCATAATATCAATTTTGTTTCTGTGCTATAGGGACCTCTTTATATCATTCCGCAGATCAACTGGACAGAAACCCCAGCGTGTTATATTTTACAGGTGTTTATTATTATATAATTGTCAGTGTTCTAGGCACTTTTATGGTCCTTACCGTTGATATGTTTTAATGGCGAGCAACCTGCAGGGATGGTATTAGTGAGATGCAGATCAATCAAGTTTTTCAGTATGAACTTGATGCAATTCGCGAGGTGGTATTTATGTTGTTTAGGTTCCAACTGTTTGTGAGTTATTGTGTCTAAGGCTCTAAGCTAATGCATCTTTTGCATTTTTTAACGGCATCAACTGCCAAAATCAGGCTTGTGCTGCACTGGATCAAGATTATAAGCCTCCAGTTACGTATGTAGTGGTTCAGAAAAACGATCTCACCGGGTTTGCCAACAATCATCATGTCCGTAGTTCAGATGTTGGGAGTGGAAATATTCTGCCTGGTATTCCTTTGTTTCTCACATTGTAATTTATGTTGTTATGCATACTGTAAGAGTCATACTTCATCACTTGTTAAACATACTGAAATTGCAGGGACTGTTTTGGATTCTGAAAACTGTCAAATTACCGACTTTGACTTCTATGTCCAAGTAAATTATTACTTTCAATTTTTATAAATTTGAAGTGGTGGAAAAAATTGAGGGAATCTGTGGAAAATTGTCTAATATGTATGTTGTGTAGCAGAATACTAGCCCACCAGTACATTATCATGTGATTTACGACGAGAACAAGTTCTCTTCGGATGGGTTGCAGTCACTCACTAACAATTTATCTCACATGTAAGTCCACTTTTTCAACAGTTTGCACAAGGATGGCATAATAAAATTGATATATGATGTTACTGTATCATAGTTGCTTGATAATTCAATTCTGTGATTTGCAGATATGCCGGGGGTTCAAAATCCATGTCAATAGGTGAGTACTGTCTAGTAGTGTTCGACTAATTCTACTTAACAAATATTATCTGGTTATCACATTCGATGCAACTTGTTTTGAGTCTCAATATTTCTGTTACAGAGCAACTTGGAGTGCAGTCAATCTTTAAAAATATATTTTACATGTAAGTTCACTTTTGCAACAGTTTGCACATGAATGGCATAATAAAATTTGATATACGAAGTTACTTTATCTTAGTGGCTTGATATATACATTCAATTTTATGGTTTGCAGATATGCCAGGGACCCAAGATCCATTTCAATAGGTTAGTACCGATTTTTAGTGTTCAACTAGTTCTAAACAAATTTTATCTGGTTATCATATCATGCAACGTGTTTTGATTCTCCAATTTTCTGTTACAGTGGTACCTGCATGTTATGATCATGAGGCAGCATCCCTAGCTCGCCTTAGAATGGAACCTGAGACATCGGATAGCGAGTCAACAGTGAGTGGTGCTGCTGATAGCCAGGGAGGAATGGGGATCAGGGGAAGCACCACCACAGCAAATGCTGATGCGGCTGCTAGCACCTTTCCAAAGAATTTGATAAGGGTTATAATCAACTGCTAAGTCTTGGAAAATTGGAGCCCTTGTGTGAACTATTTATTGCTGCCGTTGCTTTGAACATTACTTTTGATGTTTGTGAATCTGTCTTGTTTTTCATCAACCTAACTTGTGATTGTTGCTGACTTGCTGAAATCTAACTATTTGAACAAATTTATCAATTTGTTGAAGTAAACATAAGTTAGCAGGTAGACGGTAGACAACCCCTTTTCCGTTTAGATGATTGTGGTGCCTGTTAGTTGATTTACTTATGAGAAGATGACAGGACTAGGTTATTGTTTCATGCTAGAGTACTAGATAACAGGAAGTTCTCCGGTTAATATGGTAAATATAGGAGGTTAGATATCGTACATACAGGTATATTGGAGATGATATAATTTGATAAATTATTTTTGTATTTTTTTTAAAAATAAAAATTTATCACCTAAACTTTTGTACATAAAAGAAATTTTTTAAAAATAGATTATGAAATTATGTATTATATTTGCTTTAAAATACGTTTTAAATACGTGTAGCGCGATGTAAAAAAAGTATAAAGAAAGGAGAGGGATAATTGGAGTGGTAAAAAAGGAACAAATCACCTTATATGAAGTAGACAAATTGATAATAGCTCAAACTCGGAGTATCTAAAATTATATACTTCATTTTTCGAACCTATTATATACAAAAAAAGTTAAAATATAATTAATGAAATGAAAATTAATATTAAGAATATATATTATATTGGTGTGGGTATATATTTAATTAACGTATCTTCTTTTTTGTCAGTTAATTAACGTATCTTTAATGCGTATGTGATTAGTAAGTTAATGTGTATTAAATGTAGAAAACAAAAGATTAAACAAATACTTAATAATATTTACGTGTGCGCATCATGTGATAGTGTTATTAGTTTAGAGCATCTCCAATAGTTTCTTTATAAAGGCTTTTAAATTGAAATTTGAAGAGGATTATAATTTTACTTGCTCCGATAGGCTCCTAGTCACTCTTAAATTCCTTAAATTTCTCTTCTCTCCCCTCACTTTTAGGAGCTACTAAATCACTCTTAACTTTAATAATAAATTTGTAAGCAAACATTCTCTCTCCATCCACTTTCTTTTGCACATGACTTACTTTTTAATAATATAAAATAAAATAAGGAGTGAATATAAGGAGTGTTGTTGGAGTTGAACCCACATTTAACTCAGTAAGAGTCAACATTTTATATTATATTTAGGAGTGAGTTAAGAGACTATTGGAGATGCTCTTAGGGCACGTAGTCAATGTGCAGCATTTAGAATATTAACTAATAGTATTATTAGTTTAGGTAGGGGCATAGTGTAGGGTAGATGATACACACATGAAAATATGAAAATTAAAATAATAAAAAATATAATGAAAAATTTAAGTCATTTCTACTCTTATGATATATATACTAGTAACAAAACATGGACTATATAATTTTTGAGTCCTTTGATTATTTGGACCACGGATCTGGATGCCCTCCCTCTTGGCGGAGAGACACCCATCTTAATTAAAATTATTTTGAATATTTTTTTAGAAAAAGTTATATTTATGATTACTAAATGTTGCATTTGTGATATATCTATTTAAAAATTACAAAATTTATTATTTATTTTACAAAAAAGGATGTTTATGAAAAAATTAACAAAATCTATTAACCCAAATGCTCCGGAAAAGGAAAACCCCCAAAGAGTGGTTCCACGTCTGATGTTAACCGGCTCAATCGAAATTTATTTACAACATATACTGATCTATGAACTTGATTCTTCCTGATTACTGAGTAAGTAATAAGATGGCGCTGGCAACATTTGTTTTTGCTCCTGCAGTTCCACTACAATCATCATCATCATCATCAGTTTCAAGGCTACAATTTAGATGCAGATTACCATTATCTACAGCACTCTCCTTTTCTTCCTTGTCAAATTCTAAATTATCCTCCTCCAGGTTAGGGTTTCAGTTAGTGGCGTCTTTGGATTCGCCTGATACTGCTACTTTCACTTCGCCCTCCACCAGGCTGTATGTTAGTGGTTAGCGCGCGCTCTCTCTCTCTCTCTCTCTCTCTCTCTCTCTCTCTCTCTATCTCTCACACGGACACACACACACACACACACACACTAGAGTTTGATATAATTGCGTTATATCAATATGGAAGTTAGTTCCACATTTCAGCTTTTATTGTAGTGGTTCATATGATAATTTTAGGTGTAATCTATGTGTGGTATGTGAACTTGAGTTAAGTGGATCATTCAAAATTTAATTCACGTTTTGGTTTTTATTGCAGTGGTTCTGTTAGAATGCGAGGCTTGAAAATTGGAATTAATTTTTATAGTTATGACTTGTGATTGTGAATGTATTATAAGTGTTAAGTGTCACGTTTGATTTGGTTGGGGAGAGTAAAATGTTGAATGAATAATTGTGAAGAAATGTAATTGCGGAAGAAGATGATAAGAGTGATAAATCATGAGTTTGAAAAAGCATGACCGTACAATCCTCGAGAGAGATGGTTATATGGTAGAAATATATATATATATATACACACACACATATATACTTACCGTTATTATGGGTACGATTGGGCTCTACTTAATAATTTTGATTATGAATGTATGAAATCATACTGCTTTGTTTGGTCGGAAGAAAAGGATTGGAGAAGGAATGAAATGAGAAACGGTGAAGAATAGTTTAGGTGGAAGAATATGATAGAAGAGAGAGGTCTGGAAACAAATGACAGTTCAGATATTCTCGTGATAAAATTTGTGAAAGATATGAGTGGGAGGTAAAAACGAACATTTATTTTTTGTATTGTTATAAGGAGGTTCTGTTTTAGATATGCATGAAATAAAATGGAATGGAGGAGTGACTGAAAATTCGAAAAAATCTCCCAAAATAGTTCAAAATTTACTCCATATTTTATTCAGTCATATTAAATTCCCTCCAACCAAACAGGGGGTGATGGGTTTTTTTTTTAATTTCTCAGTTTGCAATTTACATGAAAGTTATGTCGTTTCTGTTGCATACAAAATAGTTACATTGTCTTTTACACTTCCAAAATTGAAGTGGTGACCAATAACCCAAGCGAACAGTGTATTGATGTTCTAGATTTCTGCTTTGCAGGACTTTCATTTCGAACTACTAAAGAGGGTCTAAGAAATGCTTTCGAAAAATATGGGAACCTCACAGAAGGTTTGGATTTCAATACTTACAATGTCCATGTCTGTGATTGGACACATGCTAAGTTGCTTTGCTGTAAGGCCACTTGACTGACATAGGTTATCTGTATAATTGTATTTGCAGTGAATTTGGTGATGGACAAAATAGCAAATAGGCCAAGGGGCTTTGCTTTTCTGCGTTACACAACAGAGGAGGAATCTAAGAAGGCCATCGAGGGGATGCATGGGAAGGTATGCTATCATTTTATGTTTATAGGGATAAATGAGACATCGGTATCATCCAGAAGTCCTGATTGTTTGTGTTTGTGGAGTTAAGTTTTTACTGTTGATTAGCTCATGAAAGGTTTTAAACTCTGTGGATTCTTTTAATATGCACAGTTTACATTTTAGTCCTTTATGGTTTAGTATGAATGAGAAGTGGAAACTAAGTAGTAGCTGATATTTAGTGAAATTGATATCTGTTGTCCAACATATGATTTGGATTCCATGTATGCAGATATGCTGTACCATGTGCTTAAAGTTATATAAGAAGTTTCATCTTCTCTTCCTCCCTAAAGTATATTACATATTGTTCCGTTTCTATTAGTTTTTCCCTTCTAAATATGCTATGGATGTCAATTGATCTTTAGATTCAAGAAGTTCTCAGTTCTAGTTTTATTAGGCATTGTTTCCTATTTTCTAAATAGAACATGTGAACTGTGAACTACCAACATGCTAAAGTTTTTGCCCTCAGTTTCTGGATGGCAGAGTCATATTTGTTGAAGTTGCGAAGCCCAGATCAGAGCTTCGTAAAAGCCAAAATCAGAATTCAAGAACATTCTGACGAGCTGAATTATATTTGTCTCGTTCCCCAGCTGTTGGTGCATTTTACCGGCTTCTAAGTATATGGTAGCACTGTGCTTCAGCCTGTCCAACCGTCAGAATCAAACTTGCGATCATCATTTATCTGTTTATTTCCAGATGCAAGAGTTCTGAATGCAATTTCATTGATTTCAGTACCTCTGTTTCGCCACCTGTCTTTGTATACACATAACTATCTAAAGATGTATAATAGATTGATGGTTAACCATGATTAATTGAGCTATTATTTCACTTACGATATAGGTGTTGTTTTCTTTGCTCGTGTTGCAAGTAATCAAATTTCATTAAGAATAATACTCCGCTGACTTCTGTATATGTACTTCTATTCAACAAACATCACGTACATGTTTCCTCTAGCAAACCTTCTAAAACTTAAACATCTCCCCACTAAATCATACTTCCAGAAATCCTAGTTCTGAGGGAGAAACAATGAGTGTGTTTGGTTCCTTATTTTTACCCATGAACATGTACTTAACAACTACAAGACCATGCATTATTCTCAAGTTGACTGTCACTTATGCAGCCCTTATTCACTTCGAAAGGCTTGCTTTATTCCTTTTCTTTTGAAGTATTTTCAGTTTTTTCCTTCTCTCTTCTAGTTAGGTTGTTGGAAAAAGAATTCAGACAGTCATGCTTTCATGAGGACGTGAGTCCCGGTACCAAAGCTCAGACTTCAATCTCATATGTTCTTCAGTTTTTAAGAAAGTAGGATAAATGCTTACAAGTCATTGTTTTATAAAAGATGGAACTTGCCTCCAGAAAGGATGGATTGAGAAGAATGATGTTACAGCTTTAAAGTGTTCATCAGGTAATATGATCTTGTTATTCCTATTTTTGAATGCACTGAGGTGCACTGGAGATTGGACTGTGATCATATAGATTCTACTATTCTAGGTTCTGTGATAACACAATACTCACTTCAAACTGATATTAACATGCAAGATTGATTTTAAGCAGCAGCTGCAGCGGCAGATGGACATGGATCCTGTTGTTTTTTTGGTGCTTTAGGCCTTTGGCCATCAGCAGATACGGATGAAGAGGTTTTTCCTAAAGCAGAGGAGGCGGAACTATAACCTTTGTCTGAGAACCATCCCTGACAAGATAATTCCAGCGCAACCTGATGAGTAAAAAGGTAAATGAGCTATGTGAAATGGTACAAAGACAACTTTTATGTCAATTTAAGCTAACACTCTATACTTCCCTAACCAGCGTGTACATGCTTGAATTAGCGGTTATAAATTCTGGATGAAACCGATCGAAACACCAAAATCGAAAGTTTTGGGTGAGAATTTACGGGTTTAAACAAGAATTTACCATATAAGAAGCCCTGGAATCCCTGCTCATATCCGTAAGAACTGGAATCTTAGTTAACTACTGAAATATAAGAAGCGGTAAGCGATACTATTGAAGTTTTACACTTTATATTGTTGTCTATATTCAAACCGATCATGGTAAGCGATACTATTGAAGTTTTACATTTTATATTGTTGTTTATATTCAAACCGATCATCGTAACCGATCAATCAACCAATTTCGTTTAAGATGCTATAATCAGCTGCGAGTCGTCTGATTTTGATCCATCGATAGCTTTAAGAGTAGATTAATACTGAAATAATAGAAAACAAAAGTAAAACCAAAGAACATTTTCACTTCACAAAGCCAACAACCATATTCTTTTATTTTTATGATATAAAAAAGAAAACTGTGTTTTGTGAAATAGGAACGAGGTGGCGAAAGAGGTTCACAGCCTTATATTCACGATCATCTAAGATTAGGTCACAAAAGATGTGTAAAGTAGCCAATAAAACTTAACTACGATTATAAATGGAAGAATATGGAACGAATTTATCGTAAACAAATGTCCATTATTAGCTGCTCTCGATTGTTTAGGCCCAGTAATCAGTTAACAAAGCACCAACAGATCATAATTAGTGCCACACACGTCCCCCCCAGCTTTGCACACAAACCTCATCCAATCCGTATTGTATTTTTGTCTTTCCGCCATCCATTAATCGTTCAAATTATTTTTTCGAGTACATATATATTGTACAAAAAGTTGTAATTAACGCGATAAACTAATACGAAATATTGACCATCTAGGCTATAAGATTGTAGCAAAAATGTTCATCCTTTACGACTATTTTTGTGCTAAAACAGGCATCATTTAGGTTATACCAACGGATCAAGCACAAGCAATGTTGTAAAAAGAGAAAATCAGACTTAATCGATGAAAACATTAAACAAGAATTAATTAGATTGATTAAGATTAATCAGATGATTAATCGAATAATCATAAATTTAATCAGTTTGACGAGTTACAAAATAGGGATTTTAATCGGTAATTAATCACCGTTAATGACCGGCTTCTAAATCAATGAATAAGAGCTATGTGCTGAAGAATGGGGGAGCAGGTGAATGGTGATATAATTAGTTTAGGCTTGCTCAGATTACACCAGATAACTATGATTACAAACGTAAACACTGTATTAGTGTTCTTAATCCGTCATACAACACAAACAATTGATGGCTATTAAAAAATAATGCATGTCTATATGTTTTCCATTTGCTTCCCCCACTACGGAATCAAATTCGGAGGTCACATCACCTTGTTTGATACCCGTATATTCGTCTTACTCACATAACTTACCTTAAAAAGGTTCCTCGGGTTAATTTAGACACTTTTTTTTTTTTTTTGCTAGTTATTAATTTAGACACTTAACTTATATTCTTTCGCACGATAACAGTAAAGTGTAGGCCGTAGGGAGAATCCCAAATCGAACTCGTAAGTTTGGAAATTGGAAAATTAAGGTTAAACTAAAAAGTTCATCCCTTGACAGGGTCTGTTCTTCTGTATATGGAGATGATATAAGTTTCTGGATTCAGTTATCGATCATCACAAAAAACTGATAATATATTACGCGAAGAAAGTCGGATGAGAGTATAAATTTTGGGGGTGTCGGTCAACTTCGACAAATAATTTCCCAAGTATCATTTATTTAAAAAATTATTTCAAATATCACTTGTTAATTCGGGATAATATAACATTTGAACCTCTAGAGTTACATCGCCTGATGTTCAAATCTATATACTGTTAATAAAAAAGTAAAACCCATCTAACCACCGTGTTTACATTAGAGAGATGAAATGATGGCTCCGGGAGGTATACAAGAGACATGCGGGTTTTCTCATCTACACTCTTCAAATCATGACCGTCATCTTCTTCACCTTCTCTTATAAATCCTAACATTTTTATGTCCATTCTTCACATCCATTCACATTTGTATCTCAAGTACACAAAAACATAGCTATCCATTATATTTTGAAATTTAAAATTTTATAAAAAAAAGGTCACATGATTTAGTGTTAGAAATCGATTTAAAAATGATATTTAATATGTTTTTATCAGGTGACATTTTGAATTATGATATTCGGCCTTAAATGTAAAAATAGCGATATACAGACCCTTTTCTGTAAATTTCATTTGTCATCATGAGTTAAAAAGATGAGTAATCCATTCCCCTGTCTCAATACTCGAACTACAGCCACAAGACGTGACTTTAAAACTTCCTATTCTTCTCTGGTTCAGAAAAGAAAAAATATTCCATCACAGCTACATTAAAATAATGATAATAATGACAAAGCACTAGGTAAGTAGGTAATAACTCATTCTATATATTCTCTGCGAGTGCAAGAAATGAAACAAAACAGAGGAGAAGCATGGAGGAAGAAACACAAAACCTAGTACCCATATCAGTGTCACCTCATAGAATAAGGGACACAACAACAAAGCTAGAGTTAACAGTAGACGAAGTAGTGGAAGAGTATGTTGGTTCCTTGGGATTCTCTCAAATAATTCATGTGTTTCTAGTCTCACTTGCATGGATTTTTGATTCTCAGAACACTCTGGTCACCATCTTCACCGACGCTCAGCCAGCTGCATGGCAGTGCATATCGCCTCCTTGCATCCGCAATGACACTGCCAACGCAGCTGCCGTGTGTAGCATGGTTGCAGGAAGTTGGGAGTGGATGGGAGGAAGTAAGAGCTCGATTATTGCAGAATGGAGCCTTGTTTGTGATCGCAAGTTTCTTGCTGCTGCTCCAGCTTCATTGTTCTTCATTGGTTCGCTACTAGGTATATTTACTATACAAACATCTATAATATTACACTTACACAGATTCTGAAATGGCTATTCAAACTCTAGCTACAACATATGCTAGGATAAAGATGACTACTTTGATTTTACAAATTATAACTTATAAACTTGATTCCAGATATTCATTCTTACAAATTACCCTGGTCTTGCAAGCTCTGAAACTATGGCAACAGTTTTAGTATGCACATACAATTATCTCATGTAATTTATTTATTCATAAATAGATATAATGGTGGATGAATATGATAAAACATCGGCACCCGAACCAAGAAAGGCAGAGTCTAGACTGAGGCAGCAAAAGAAGCGATTATCTGCCACGTAAATTTATGAGACACATGTAGTTTAAAAGAGCCTCCTAGAACGAATAAAACAGTATGACTCAGAGAGCACTGATCACTACATCACCTCCTATATTCATACAGATAACAGACTCATTATGTATATACAATTATCTGTACTTAATATATTAGGAGTTCTGGACAGAGGGTGAGACTTACAGCCAAACACAGGTTACTTTTAACAAGGTAGTTAAGACATAGGCAGACTTACCACTTGGAGCCAAGCATATGATGTGAAACTCCAGGCTGCAACCGTAAATATATGTTATAGGGTCCGGGAAGGGTGTTTTTATGCAGACCTTACCTTTCCTCTTCTAGACTGCTAGTACTCGTAGATTTGCCTCTAAGAAGCAACAAGTCGTTCAAAAAGCATATAGCATATACAGAACCAATAAGTTGTTCAAAAAGCGGAAAATAGAAACTATTCTATTCAAGTGACTAAAACTCAGATGAATAGTCACCTAATATTTTTCACACTCTATCACTACTTATTACAAGACAAAGTACAAACCTTATTACCCCAAACTGTAAATAACAAATAGTTCATGAGATTGAAATTAACCAGCAGACATCATGTTCAAGAGAGCTGAACGATAGGATAACACAAGCTTAGAACAGATAGAAATTCAAAAGATGAAATTAATATGCATTTAAATGTTCAGATTTTACTTAAATGTAACTTCTATACTATAAACTTTTCATAATTTCCTAATTACTGATAAGAAAATATGTGTGCGTGCAGGTTCTGGTTTTTATGGGTGGATTGCAGATGCATATTTAGGAAGGAAGAAAACAGTACTCCTATCATGCCTTTTGTCATCCATAACCTCTTTCCTCACCTCCTTCTCCCCTAATATATGGGTATACGCTCTCCTTCGCTTCTCAAATGGGTTTGCACGATCTGGCATTGGCATTTGCTGCCTCGTGCTCTCTACAGAAGCCGTTGGACGCAAGTGGCGTGGCCAAGTAGGGCAATATGGCTTCTTTTTCTTCACATTTGGCTTCTTTTCCCTGCCATTAATCGCCTATCCTAATAGAACCTGCTGGAGGAATATATATAGAATATTATCTATTCCACCCCTTGTATACTCATTAATTATAATTCCCTTTGTGTCGGAGTCACCCAGGTGGCTCCTTGTTAAGGGAAGAAGCAAAGAAGCATTTGATATATTAAAAAGATACGCACACCTCAATGGGAGGAAGTTGCCTGCAAATCTGTGTCTCTTGGAACCCTCTCAAGGGAAAACTGGCTGTGGAGAGGCAAGGATGAATCTCTGGTCGACTAAATGGGCTGCTAAAAGGATGATCACTCTCATGATTGCAGGATTTGGGGTTGGATCTGTTTACTACGGGGTGCAACTCAATGTTGAGAACTTGGATTTTAATCTTTACTTCTCAGTTGGACTTAACGCAATGATGGAGATTCCAGCTGTTTTTATTGGCAGTGTACTACTGAGCTTCACAAACCGTCGTTCACTTTTCTCATGGTCAGCTTACATTGCTGGAATATCGTCCATCATCTGCATCCTATTCTCTCGGGGGCTTAAGAAGGGAGTTGAATCAAAAGGAGCCTGGACTCAACTACTTGTTGAAGGGATAGGTTTCATGGCTGCTTCAACAGCCTTTGATGTTTTATATATCTACTGTGTGGAGCTCTTCCCAACCAATGTAAGGAACTTTGCGGTTTCTATGTTACGACAGTCCTTGATGTTGGGTGCATCAATAGCTCCTCTATTCGTAGTTCTTGGAAGGTTGAGCCCCTCACTTTCATTCCTTGTTTTCGGCATACTTTCTATCTTTAGTGGAACGCTTAGCCTCTGGCTTCCTGAGACAAAGGATGCACCACTTTATGAGACCTTGGAGCAACAAGAAGATGAGGAGAAACTGAATTCCCTTTCAGTGGAGTCAGCACTAGAACTTGGGAAGTAACTTTTAACTTCACTTGGCTGTTTGTCTAACCTTAAAAGTGTACATATTATGTTATGTTGTCTTGGGTGTTTATCTTAATATTAAGTGTAAATATTTTGTTGTTGCGATTTGTCTTCCTGATCCTGTTTGGGAAAAATCTAGCAATCTGTATGATGGGGTTGCTTCATGTTTTATATCCTTTTCAAGTTGTCTTTTTTTTTTAAAAAAAATTAGGAACGTGTCACTGAAAATGCCAACATTTTGTCTTGTAGTAATGGATTTACTTGCTTAGTATATATAATGCCTATAGAGTAGTACAATAAGCCTATAGTTTAGTCGAAACAAGAGGATACTTGTTACTCCCTTTATCTCCTCATTTCTTTACGTTACTTTTCGGCACGCTTTTCCACACTCATTTAAAGTATAGTTTCATAATATATTTTTTAAAATTTTTTTCTCTGAATAAAAATTTGATATTTAAACTTTTATTCAAAAAAAGAAAATTTTAGAAAAAAGTTATATAACTATACTTTATAGGAGTCTCAAAATGTGTGCAAACAGTGAACGTAAACAACCACGGGGGACGGAGGGAGTAGTTGTTACCTAAACGGGGCTCCGGGAGCCCGTGACTTATGACTTAGTGACTTACTGTATATGATAAGTTGGGAGTTTAAAATGTCCGTTTGGGTAATTTTGACTTATTAATGACTTATGACTTGAAGGTTATTAAAAATATAAAAATAAAAATAAAATTGGTTTATGGGTAATTTATGACTTGGGGGTAATTTTTATCAAAAAAAAACAAGTCACTGAAAAAAGTAACTCAAACTAACTTCTGGCTTTAAGTCAACTTCTGACTTATTACACAAACAGACATTTTTCAGCTTAAAGTTGGATACAACTTTAAGTCCCGGCACAAACAGGCTCGTCCATGATGACACAAGTAACTTATCTTTTCGCTTTTTAGTCGGCCATCAAGGAAGCCTAAATAGCTTGCGCACACACAACAAGGGGGGCCATGACAAAGAAAAAAAAATACTAAGTGGCACTAAGGTTCTGCACCTTAAGACATTCAGGTTTGTATTTGCATAGGTGATGACTAAGCAAAGCACAAAGACAAGCACACAACTCCATGCATGCACACATATATTTATCAAATTCCAATCTAATGACCGCCAGGTAGCAGTAATTTATACCAAACTATCAATCTTTAAGACATCCTGGCATCCTTATAAAAAGAAACCATTAGTCAAGCAACCAATATTCACAAGTCACAACCCCAGTCAAGACTTTACAGTGAAAGAATTGATACTCATGCTTTGTAATCAGTCTAATGACAAACCGAAGTTGAGTATGCTTTACAATTTGAGAGGGTTTTTAGTAAGCGTACCTGGTCAATAACACCAAGTAGTCTATCATGATTCATACACTCTTGAAGTATATTTCCATCAAACCTGTTAAAAACTTAGCATCCAAGACAGTTGATAGATTAAATTATTAATCACAAGCAAGTTAGAAACAGAAATATACTTGTCAATAATACAAAGTACTCTATCATACACACCTGAAACCAGAAATAGAGTGTTGCAAAAACAAACAGAGAGATGAAGGTAACAGCTTAAATAAATAAATAAAATTATAATTCAAAGTGGTCTAGTACAGAATAAATGGGAATATATTACCTGTCATACAAAGAAAGCATTCAGCAAGTAACTGTCCAGTCAATAAAGAGTGAAATAATTATTACTCAAACAAAAGATGGGATCGTGAGAATGCTAATTTAAGAGGGCACTTTAGGAGGTGTACCTGGTTGATACACCAAGTACCAAGTACTCTACCACTGAAAACTGAGCACCCACGATAGTAAATGAACTAAGTAACTAATAATTCACAAAAAAGCTAGAAGAATATCCAAAAAAGAAAAGTCCCTTCCCAAGAAGGCAACATAAATTGATATTTAATATTTTTATGTGAAATTTTGTGGACAGAGAACAAAGACTGAGCAATATATTTACAGTTTAAGTAGCTACAATTTCATATAAAATAGCCAACGATTCAACATTCAAGTTAGCAACACAGAGGGTTTGAAGCTTGAATGCTGAAAATGTTTTCTTATTATAAATCAAATCCAGCACAGCATCTGTGAGGACAAATAGTTGTCGTGAAATCTAAATCCTAAATGATGCAAAGATACCCCTTACAGAAGCAAATTCTAAGAAAGTGTCCTTAATATATTTTAAGAGCAGTTCTGTGCAGGGCATCTTATAAACCAAATAGTGGTGGTCTAAACATGTCCTTGATGTTGCAAAGATCATCCCATACATACATCAGACTAGAAAAGGTCTTCTGCGATTCATTACTTAAGACCTAGTTATTCTCTTCATCTCTTGCTTAATAGCAATACACCTGAATTTAATGCAAATGTGAAGGTATCAAACCAGTAAGCCACCAATGGCAATTCTGATAGGAAACTCTGAGAGCAATATTTAGAATAAAACATTTAACATATTAAGCTGGATATAAAGATTTAACTTCATAACGTCAACTTTCTGATGTTGCAAAGATCATCTCATATAGATATACCATTAATTTTTCACTTTTACATTCATTAATTTTTCCTGCCATCCTCAAATCTGACTGCAAATATGAGGTAACATTACGAATATACCATTTAATACAACAAAGCTAAATATGCCAAGTAAAAGTAAGTTCATACACTCAACTTGTTAACACTTCATACGCTAATTTAATCAGAGATGCTTCACGACTTGCTTACTTGCCTGGCCTAAACTCCACTGACAATATGATACAACATATTTATACAAGGTACACAATGCCACTAATTATAAACAACGCAATGTCTACATATATTTGTTTCTTAAATTTAATAAGGCAGTAGGGAGCAACCAGTTTGTAAAACTTGACAACTGTATTCAAAGATAAAGAATCTACTTTAACTGAACAGGGGACACATCAGCAGCTGTTATAAGGAGACTGGTATAAGTTTAAAATAGATGTCAAAAACAACAATTAGCAAGTAAGCTAACCAATGAAACCAAAAAAGATAGAGAAGAGTAATGGATGAAACAAGAAACATATGAAAAGAGTATGTTATCTGAACAAAATTATCAGAGTTTAAGGCTCTAAGCTCAGTTAATAACTACAAACAAAATGGGAATCAGTTCTCGAAACGAATCATATTCACTCAAAAAGATGAATTTATCAATAAATAGGTGTTGAATCAACCATCAATAATCTTGGAGTATATATAAAAGCAATCAAATGTAAAAGAACAAGAGAAATGAACTCCAAAAACTATGACATTTAGATTAATAATTTTGCAAAGCCGTGCATTAGCCAACTAGATAAAACTTCTTACAATCAAGAATTTGATCCAGCATGAACATATATAACTGAAACCCCAAAATTTTCGACATTTATTCGTAAAAATTCCCTATGATTGCCAAACCGCAAACAATATAACTATAATCCATATCTCATCACAACAATGATTAATTAATCAATTAGCAATATATATCTATGATCCTCAAAATCGATAACATCAGTCAAAATTCATAAAAAAACTACCCAGTCACGGCAGCTGCCTTTTCCTCAGCTGCCTTGGCCTCTTCTGCAATAATCTTCTTATTCCTCTCCAACGCATTGGCAACTTCCGCAGGCATATACTTCTCATCGTGCTTCGCCAAAACCTCAGTCGCTGAGAAATAACAATCCCACGCCCTAGCTTTCATCGTAACACTCTTCGCCTCCTTACACTCCCTAATTTCCTCGGTAAACGGCTTAACAAATCCTTCCACAACAACGGAGTGACCTTCTCGAAACAAATCAGGCAACGAGCCTTGGTACCGGACTAATATATCTTTCCGTAAATCGGTTATAACAAACTCCATTTCGGAGGATGAGGCAGGCTGATTAACGCTCCCTTCGAGCACCAGTCCGCCGAGTCGAAACTTCGATTTCGAAGGATCGGCTGAGTACTTGTTGATTGCTTCTTCTGGTGTGATGTAAAAGACTAATTGGTCTTGGAATTGGTTGAGGACTATGACTATGAATCCTGCTATGCAGCTGAAGGTGAGCGCGTAGGTCCAGAGGCGGCGCGTCTGCATCTGACGAGCGCGAGCGGCGATGTCGACTTTGGGAGCGCGTGTAGGGACGCGCCGGGCGGTGGAGAAGAAGTGGAGGGAGGGGAGATTGGTCGGGTGGGAGCGGAGGAAGGAGATCGGAGAGGTGAGTGTGAGGGTGTGGTGGGGACGGAGGAGGGGGATGGTGATGCGGTGGTAGGCGGCGGCGGCGCGGAGGAGACGAGGTAGTGATCGAGTCGCCATTTACAAATGGGGTTTTAAGATTTATGATTAACAAGTGATTAAACTTTAAGACAGAATTTTATGCACGCTGTCTTCTGCGTTCTCACAAACACGATTTTGCTTTTTATACGATTCGAAGAGTTATTCTGGGATGATGTTATTATAATTTATTAATTCTTGTAGATGATTTTTAAGTTATTTATATAAAAAATCTTGAAGAATATCTTTTAATTTCTAAAAATATAATTTCTAAATCTTTTCCTTACAACATTTTGGAGTAATTCAAAGTGAAAATATAATAAAAAAGATAAGTGACATATATAAATTTAAGATTATCTTTCATTTTATGACAATGATATTTATGTCTTGAAAGTTGAAATAAGTCACTTATTTTTAAAAAATTTATTTATTTATTTATTCAAATACAAGGATTAAAATAACAGATAAATATAAATTTTATAGTAAAAATATATCCTTATTCGTTTTACCGAGCTGAAGGGAGCCGCTTTGTATTTATATTTGAGAGTTAATGACACTTTGTACCCCCTAACTTTGGCCCAAAAACAGTTTAGCACCTAGACTTTGAACTTTGACAGGTTGTAATCGATAGTTTACAATCCGTTGCAATGTGTAACCCCTGCTAACATTTTCCGTTAAAAAAAAAGAGTTAACGTTACATTTTAACGGAAAAAAAAGGAGTATGTTGGAAAAGAAAACCCCTGCTCGTCTGTATACCCCTACTGGCTACTCTCGCACTTCTTCCCTCCCATCCCCGTTTCATTTTCCCCCCATTTGCGATAAACCCTAATCAGAAGCAATCTCAAATCTCAATCCCCATTTTGCGATAAACCCTAATCAGAAGTAATCAGTTCGAAAAAGCAAAAGAAAATGAGAGGGCGACTTCGAGCTAAAAATCCGGATGATGATTCGACTGATCGGAGCGCAGTCGAGGGTTCAGAACATCCGGATTATGCAGGCAATCTTCTTCTTTCTTTTACTCTTTGCGTTTTAGTAGTTGTAACAGTCAATTTGATGAATATTTGCATGCATGTGATATCTGCTAGGGTTATGAGTGTGGTCCTTTTGTTGTCCCTTTTTGGTTATGTATTGATTATGAAATAGGGTAGATGAAGTGTATTTAAGACTGTTGCCCCTTTTTCGTTGTACTGAAGTTGCTTAGTGAATGTTGATTTTTGACCAAAAAAGGGTTGTTTAATGATCATTCTTTGTTGCTGTAGCAATTTGTAATTCAATACTGATTAAAATATTATATTTTTATATGTAGATGATTCCTTGTATTTTTCGATAAAACTATATCACGGTGGAGAGTTGAACGAGACTAGTACGGAGTATGTTGGTGGAAATATAGACTATTTTGACATGTGTTGTGTAGTTGACATGACATTGGAAGAATTAGGTGCAATGTTGGGTGAGTTGGGACTGAAAATCCAAGAGATAGAGCTGTTCTATCTTATCCCCGGAACTGGATTGCCACATGGTATATTGCCGGTGGAAACTCAGACTGATTTGGATGATTTTGTGAATATGGTACCTTATAGTCATCATCAGGTGCTCTATGCCACTACTAAGAAGATTACTCTTTCGAATGAGCTTATGGATTTTTCATTCACTCAATTCTTTGAAGATGAAAGGATAGAAAGGATAGAGAATATGAGAGTGGAGGTTGAGGCAGAGAAAGCTCCAATGGCAGATGATGTAGTTAAGAAACCGGCTAAAAAGAAGAGAAGGATTCCTCCCCCCAACCCTCCATTCAGAACAAGGAAAAAAGGCAGATATTCTATGCTAAGAGTAAGTTTTTTTTTTCTTTTGCATTCTAGTTTTGTTCTTGTTCAATTACTATGAATTGCATATGACAAATGCATTGATATTCTCATTGCAGGGCTTATTTAAGAACACTTCAGAAACACCAGTAATAATAGAAGATGAAGGGCCTGAATTAACACAGAAAGGGGTACAGGTCAATGAAACTACAGCAGAGAGAGGGTGCAGATCGGTGAAATTACAGCAGAGAAGAAGAACCAGATCACTGAAACTGAAGCAGAGAAGGAGGTTGGCTCAGATGTAAACTACAACACTTTGAGGGAGCACATGGATAAATGCCACTTTTCGTTACTATCTTTTTGAAGTCAGCTATTTTTGGTAACATTGTACCATGTTTAGGTACTAATGGAACAGAAATTGAGAGATATCATTTTGTCGACTGTTGACATTTCTGCATTGGCTTTTATATTGCCTGGAAGTTTGTTTTGTAGTCTGGAATGTGGGATTTCTTGAAATGTTGGTATTGTATTGGCTAATATATTCAAATTAATGGCTCTGTGTTATGTGTTCAATTTGCATTAGTTCTGTATTTGTGTGTGATTTTTGCTGAAGTTGGAATGTGTATTTCTATGTTCAGTTTGCATCAGCTGCAAACTCTGCCATGCATGCATGTAATTACCAGGCTACCCTCTGCCACTTAACGTTAACACTGGTTTTTAACGGAAAAGTGAGCAGAGGTTACACACTGCAGGAGATTGTAAACTATGGATTGCAACCTGTCAAAATTCAAAGTCTAGGTGCTAAACTGTTTTTGGGCCAAAGTTAGGGGGTACAAGGTGTCATTAACTCTATATTTGACTTTCAATTTACTGCCTGACCCATTCATATTCATTTTAATATTTACGCATCAATAAAACACTCAACTCTAAACTATTAGTAAAAGAACATAAAACTAAACCATTAAAATTTGACAGTCCTAGCTCCTAGGGTACATGAGGAACACATTTGACATGTTTGTAAAAATAAGCTTACACAGAGATCAAAACTTAGAGAATAAGAAGAATATAACTTGAAGGATTGACATACCAAGAGTTTCACAGAGGATGTGCAGAAATTAACTACCCTTTAACCCAGTTTTTTGCAACTTCCTGATTTGTTTCTTTTTCTTCATCAATGCCGCCACCACCACCACCACCAGCAGCAGCAGCAGCAGCAGCAGCGTCCTCTGGCATATACTTCACATGCTCACGCGAACACCTCAGCTGGAGATGACGTTCCAAAACCCAAATATTTACTGCCACACTTTTACCCAACTCATCTTCCTTTGTGATTCAGTTCTTAATCAGTTTAAAAGACCCATAAACGACAACAAATGAGTGTCCCTCACGCAACCCATCCTGTAAGGCGTAAGCCCTCACAGAATCTAGACTACACAAATTCAGCATAAAAATTACTATTCCAGCCTTGAGATAGGATGCTAGTGACTGCTTTAACCTCCTTCTAAGACTAGTGGGTAATCGACACTCGGAGTTACACACTTAAATCAATAGCATATCTCAGTGACAAACAAAATAGTAGTTTAATTGTTTTAGCAACAAAGCAAACAGACACAAAGAAGTGTACTTCTATACTTATTCTTTAAAGTGGGGAAGTGGGTGTGGAGGTGAGAGGATGGTGGAAGTTGTGGTGTGGACGGAGGAGTGTTGTGGTGGAAGGGCAGTGAGACGGCACACTGAACACATATTTACTCGTTTTATGAGCTGGCCAGTCCGAGCATGACATAGTCACATAGAGCGCTAGAATGACGATTAGCAAGGATGTCTGATACATATAACAATTCCAACGAAGATATACAGACTGAGAAGACATCATAGTCTAATGTGTGATTATTATGGAATTAGATTGAATGAGCTGTAACACAAATAAATAGGCTCAAATAAATAGCGTCTTTCCATCAAAAGCAATAACATAAGATTAATAAATATATGATCCAGAGTACAACCAATCTTAGCAGTCTTACACCTAGAACAAATGTTTCAGATTAGGAACAAAATAACTTTAAGGATTTAAGGCATTTAATGTAGAAGAGTCTTTCAGAAGATAAACATAATTAAAATCAACCAGAGCTTTCTCCTACTTCATTCTGTGGCACATACTTCTCGTGGTTATGCTTAGCGAACACCGCAGCTGAGTAATGATGTTCCTTACCCGAAACTTTTACTAGTACACATTTACCTGACTCATCTTCCTCCTTACTCTCATGCTTAATCAATTTAACAGAGCTCTCAACGACAATTGAGCATCCCTCTTGCAGCGCATCTGTTAAGCCTTTAAACTTGGCCAAAACAACCTTAATCATTGGGGCAGATAGTACCTCACATGTGTGAGTTAATCCTCTTGATTGAGTTACCCTTCCTTCAAAGACTAATCCATCAGGGCAGATCTTAACTTCTGGCCGATTGGTGACATCATTTAAGATTTTGTCACTGGGAATTGTGCACCTAAATTAACAGTGTATCTCAATCACAAACAAGATAGTAGTCTCTTTCTTGCAACAAAGCAGACGCATGCATTTACAAAGAAGTGTGTGTACATATTCTTCGAAATGGACTGCATATAAAATACCAATGATCATAGAATACAAAAGCAAATAAATTACAGATTAAGCGTAAATTAACTTTACTCATTTAGGCCATGCTAACATAAAAAGGTTTGTAGAAGCTAATTATAAACAGATGAATGGGTTAGATAACTAGAATAAACATAAGGGTCCTGGTCCCTGGCTATATTGCCAAGGAACCTATTGAGTAACATACAGTTTTTGGGCTGTTGGATGAATATCCAGGACAATTTTTTTTAACAAGTCCAGCGCTTTTTAACCCACTGGGCAGGTAAAAGGGCCGGACCTATTAAAAATATGTTATAATCATGACCCCGGGATATTCATTCCAACGGTCCAAAAACTATATGTTACTTTTCCGGTCCTCCTGGCAATTGATTGCCCAGGACCCTCAACATAATACATATAACAAAAATGATCTCAATTCCCCCAGTTATGTTCAACCATTTTCCTATGACTGCACAAACCCTAAACCATGCTGTTAATATCTTGGTAAAACAATAATCTGATACAACTCAAACCAAAACAGTAAACAAATCAAGTGGATAAAAACATACATTAACAAAACAGAATAAAAAAGAACAGACTCTTGAATTGCAATGGAGAAAGTACCTATCAACCATGACCTCTGGCTCCTTCACCGCAACATTTTGCTTCTCATCCTCAATATTTTGTGTCTCCTCCGAAACATTGAGCTTATCCCCGTCCTCGACATTTAGTTTATCCTCCGCTGTAACCTTGAGTTTCTCCTCCTCTGCAACCTTGAGTTTCTGGGCGAGAATGTAGTTATTTCTCTCCATTGCAGCAGCAAGTTCCTCGGGCTTGGACAAGACCTCAGTAGCTGCAAAGCAGTACTCAAGATAGGGCAGCTCATTCATCGTAATTTTACCCTCAACGACAAGAGAGTGTCCCTCACGGAGCAAATTGGGTAATGATCCTTTAAACTTGGTCCCCTCTCCATCTCCTAAACGTGTTAGAAATTTTTTATACAACTCATACAATACCCAACATTGGAATGCAACTACTGCAACGGGTAACGTACACGAAGCTGGCAAATGCGAGGATATAGGTCGTTCAGATTCGGTGGCGCGTGGGAGTCCGGGCCGGGAAGTGGAGAATAAGTGGAAGTTTGAAATGGGGAGGTTGGAAGGGCGAGAGCGGAGGAAGGAGAGTGGGGAGGTGGGTGTGAAGGTGTGGAGAGGATGGTGAGAGTTGTGGTGGGGACGGAGGAGTGTTTTGGTGGCAGGGTGGTGAGAGAAGGCGGCGCGTAGGAGACGCGTGATGGAAGATCTGGTAGTAGCCATTTCTTGAGGGCAGCTCAAGGGGTTTTGAGTTTTGATCGTTCTCCAATCTCCACAATGCCAAGACCAGGCGACAGGCGTTTGTTTGAACTTGTGGCAACCTTTTTTCAACCGAATTTCTAGCATGCGCCATGGCATGGGCTAACTACTGTACTATTTTTTTATTTAGATGGTGAATTTTGATCCGAAAATTTTTATCAATTAAAATTTCTCATCTGTATAAAAAGTAAATTGTTAGTGTGTCTATTAGAATTTTTTTCAAAGTAAATATTATGTGCTCTTTTTTAATAGAATAATTATATTGTCATTCTAGACACGTTAGCAGCTATGTTTTTCAGAAGGAGAAATATATCTGTCAAAATCTTTTGTACATGCAGGAGCATTATTATTAGTTCGATTATAACTAATAAAAATCCACCACCTACCTGAATAATGGTTGTTAATGTGTGCTCATCTACAAAGACTAAATAATTCGAAAATGTATTTTAATTGCGAATAGAGAGTTAGCTATACATATAATTTTGTATATTCAAAATTTCAAATTGAATCTTATTATATTTTTTTTGGTTAAATTTAGTTTTTAGAAATAAACACCTATTTTTGAAGAAAAGTATATGTGATTTATTTTATCTGAACCAAATTCTTGTTTTTTGTCACATAGTGAATACAAAATATATCAAAAATATTTATATCCTATAAAATTAAAAAAATGTATAATTTTTTTAAATATACTCTTGATAAATTCTTAAAATTATATTGACACATGTCTTATATCATATTAACAAACCTGTTCTTTTATCATGCAATCTTACTTGTAAAAAAATCATGAGGTAATTGCATATCGCACCCCCTAACTATCGTTCAAAAACGATATTGTGCCTATACTTTGAGAAAGTCAACTCGCACCCCATATCTTTACAGTTCAAGCCCGAGATGCACCCTCTGCCGTCAACGCCGTTAACTCCGTTAAGTCACTATACAAGTAATTGCAAATCGGACCCACTAACTTACGTTCAAAACCGATATTATACCCATACTTTTGAAAACTCAAATCGCACCACTGATTTTTACATTTCAAGAACGATACGCACCCCCCCCCCCCTCCGCTAACTTCTGTTAAAATAGCCCATCCGTCTCAATTTACATGTCTCTTTTGCTTTTCGAGGAGTCAAATTGACTAATTTTTGAACAATTATTAGAAAATATTTATTTATTATTTTGTGAAATAGAAAGTTACATATTAGCATAGACTAGATTTACTTTTTGATGATATTTTTTTAAAATTTTTGTTTAGGTAAGCTATCCTCAAGTCAAAATGATTTTACATATCAAATGATTTTAAATTATTAGTGATACTTAAAATATACACTATTTTATATATATAATAAATATTATGTGATATTTATTATAAATAATACATAAAATTATATATTGAATAAAATATAAAGGTAATTGCATATCGCACCCCCTAAAATATATAAATTTATATAAATTTAAGTATTATTTATAATAAATATCACATAATATTTATTTTTATATTTAAAATAGTGTATATTTTAAGTACTTAATACACATGTCACTAAAAATTTAAAATCATTCGATATGTAAAATCATTTTGACTTGGGAATAGCTTAATTAAACAAAAATCTAAAATCATCAAAAAGTAATCCAGTCTATTTTAATATGTAACCTTCCATTTCCTAAAATAATAAATAAATATTTTCTAATAGTTGGTAAAAAATTAGTCAATTTAACTCCTCGAAAAGCAAAAAGAACATGTAAATTCGGACGGATGGAGTATTTTAACGGAAGTTAACAGAGGGAGGTGCGTATCGTTCTTGAAATGTAAAAATAGGTGGTGCGATTTGAGTTTCCAAAAGTATGGGCACAATATCGTTTTTGAACGTAAGTTAGAGGGTCCGATTTGCAATTACTTGTACAGTGACTTAACGGAGTTAACGGCGTTGACGGCAAAGGGGTGCATCTCGGGCTTAAATTGTAAAGATATGGGGTGCGAGTTGAGTTTCTCAAAATATGGGTACAATATCGTTTTTGAACGATAGTTAGGGGGTGCGATATGCAATTATCTCAAAAATCATTTAAAGTTATAACTTATGACACGAAGGGTTAAATATAAAAATTATAAGGCAAAAATATTACAATGAACCATACATCTAGTGTATAATTTTATATTGTTTAAATTTGAACTCAATATTAAACTGTGTTTTTAATCTCAATGGCCAAGATTTATCACCCAAATCTTATGTGAGATGAGGTCAAACCACAAATGACAAATCTGGTAAAGTCCTGCTTTTGCTTTCCAAGCTCCAACCAACTCTGTCCCTGTGTTCTGGTCCCGGTTGATCCAAAAATTCAAATTTAGATCATTAACTGATTCAAATTCTGATCCAAATTTTTGACCAACTCCAGCAGCGTGATCCAAATTTTGATCCGAATTACTTTTCGTATATTATATTACATAAATTTTATATTAAACTATATAATCTTAAATTTAAGTTTTAATAATTATTAACTACTTATATTATATTTAATTAATTAATTTAATTATTATTTTAACATCGATCAAAGTATCTCAAAATCATGAAGATGAAGCTCAAGGATCTCAAAATGATTTGAATAGCTACGAATAATATTTTGATTATCTCGGTGAAACAGAAATAATCTGTTCGACTAAATCACGATTTGTATTTATCGTACTGTTTTCTAGTCATTTCCCGGTATTGTAGTTAATTTTATGCATTTAATGTATTTTTATTTTCAATTTCAATGAAATTTGTTTTTCTATTATTTTAAGTTTTTACTAAAACATTAATTTTATTAATGATTAATTATAAACTATTATTAATTAAATATTAATAATCACAAAAGAAAGATGTAGAAATAACAAAATCATTATTTTATAATAAAGTAGGTGATCCAAATTTGGATCGGTGAACAGTGGTGATCCAAATTTGGATCAGCACTTTTCACTGATCCAAATTTGGATCACTGCTGGAGGAGAATTTGGGATAATCTACCCTAAATTTGGATCTTTGGATCACTGCTGGGTTTGCTCTTGGGACTTAAAAGTCGGGTCTTATAACATGCAACTCAAGTTAATCAAACAACAAATAAATCCAAATCAAGCCAGTATATATATACACTAATTTAGAGAGGATCAAGATAGTACCTTAAGTAAGATTTCGTATTTGATTTGATATTAAGCCGCGCTAAATCTCGATTGTGAGCCTCGGGCGATCTCTATTCTTCTCCCTCTTTTCTCCCCTCTTTTCTCTTCTTCTCTTTTCTTTCCGTTTGGCCGAATGTTTTGTGGCTGGGGTTGTTGCTTTTGTTTGAAATAGCAGGACAGGTGGTCGCCCGTGATAGGGCCGACCACGTCAGCGTTGTATAGCAGGGGTCGCCTGTGTGTAGGGCGACTTGTACACGGAAAAAAATAATGGGGTTGCCCCTGTGTAGGGCTACCTGCACTGTGAGAAAATTTCTACTCGGATCGCCCGAGTTTTAATGAATTAGGTTGGTTAGTTTTAAAAAGTTGAACGTAGCCTGGTTAGTTTTGAAAACTTTACGTTCAAGCTGGTTAGAAATGTAATGGAGCCGAGTTTTGATCGTTGTCTGCACTTTCAGGTACAATGTCAAGACCAGGGCGTTTGTTTAACTTATGGCACCTTTTTTTCAAAGCATGTCCTTTCTTCATGGACTATATGTATATATTTTAGTTGTGAATAAAAAGATCACGTTAAAATTTAAAAGACAGAACTATTAGGAGAGACATAATAGCATCTCTCTTTAATCTTTCGTTAAAAAATAATATAATATATAATTTTAGTAAGTTATTAATACATTGAATATCGTGACAACTCCAATCATACACTTTATATTTATTATTTACTCATAATTATTATTATTTGAAAGAATAGTCAAGTGAGAATTAGAGAGAAGTAATAAAAATATAAGAAAGTTATTATTTTATTCAATGAAAATAAGTTAGGAGCACCTAGATTCTCTTTAAAAGAAAAGAGAGAGTGGAAGCTCTTAAATTTTTAAAGAGCTACTAGGAGTCCATTGGAGCTCCAATTTTTCATATCCTTCTAAAATTTGGAGTTAAGAGCTTACTTTTGAAAAAAAACTCATTGAAGATGCTTTAAGACAAAAAAATATTACACTGAACCATATGTCTATTATATAATTTTCATACAGATTTAATTTAAGCTCAATATATCATAATCAAACACTGTTTTTAATCCCTGGGGCCAAGATTTATCAAGGCATCTCCAATGATGATCAAAAAATCCAAATTTGGGGCAATTTTATCCCAAACCACTCCAACCGTGGATTAAAAAATGATCCACTCGTTGGAGTTGGTCTCACCCAAATCTTATACTCCCTATGTCCCTCTAGATTCTTTACGGCTGCCTTTTTTAGATGTTCCACTCATTTTTTACATTACACAATTTTATTAAAATAGTTAATGGGTTCCACCACTTTTCTATTCTTTGGTCCTTTTCACGCTGTTTTTACTCCACTATCTCCCTTTTATATATTAAAAATCAATGAGTTCCACCACTTCCCTCATTTTTTTCTCTTTTCCACTATTTTATACATATTTTTTAATCTCAGTGTTCAAACTCAATGTAAATTATTGAGGGAGATGGAGGGAGTATGTGATCAGATGAGGTCAAATCACAATATCACATATTTCTAGTCGTGGTAACTCCTGCTTTTACTTTCCAAGCTCCAGCCAACTTTATTCCTATTTGCCTGTTAAGCATTTACGATAGCGCTGGTCTGGTCAAAAATAAAAACTATTTTATCGTTTTCTATAAAAAGTTTTGAAACATTTTGATCACTTAAAGTCCCGGCTTATTTCAAACATCTACTTCAATTATTTATTTTAAGAAAAAAATATTTATTTTCAATTCAAACAAATAGCCCCAATATTTAAATATTATCGTTATATATAGATGTGTATATTTTAAATTATTATCTCAACCAAGATAAAAACGAAAATTGGAAGTTATCTGACACTGTCTAGTGATTAATCGAACAATCAGGAATTAATTACACTGAATCAAGAAATCAATCGGTTATATTAAACTAATATAAAAATATTGATTTATTAAATTCATTGTATTGGTTTTTTTTAAAAAATGTTGTGATTAGTAAATTTTGAAAAATTAAATCAGCAAAGTATTTTATGATTAATCGATCAAATCGACAATTTTTAAAAACTTTAACTCAGGAAATTTGCAACAAAATCAACCATCAAATATTTCTGAAAAATGCCTTCTTTATACCTAAAACTATTTACTATTCCAAAGTTTGGAAATCTTTTGAAGTACAATCAAGCTTGGAAGTCTTTGTGCAAAGACCAAACATTAGAGAACAGGAACAAGATAACTGCAAAGATTCGAGGAATGTAACATTATCAGAGTTTCTTAAGAAATACTACAATATATTTGATACCCATTCTTGTCTGCCACGGCCATTTTGTTACTCCGCCGGATTCCGCCGGATTGCAGCAGGAGCTTCCCGTGATATATACCTCTCATCGTCCTTCTTTATCGCCTCAGCTAGGAAGATATATTCCACTTTTTCATTTTTGCTTTTGCCCGTCACAATTTTATACCTATCATCATCTGAGCTCATTTTGTTAATGATATCAATACAGTCGTCATCATTAGTCCAACCCAAAGGTAGGTTGGTAAAACCCAGAATAAAAACCGAGTGTCCTTCTCCCAGCAACTTTGGCAAGTCTTCGAACTTATCGAATGTAGATAAAATAAATTGAGCAGTTGTGGAATTATATCCTGAGTCTAACTCGAACACAATCGATTTAGGCTTAGACTTCAACAAATCATCGGCAGGGGTAAAGAAATCACCGCTCAAATTTGTGCCCCTAAATCAAAACATACCAAAGTCACAAACAAAATGGCTATTAATAAACCGAAAATACGATTAAATTTAAGAAGAGTACCGATTAGTTGCTGCGATAATTATATCGCTGTCCTGAGAATAATTTTTATTCACCGTAAGAATTGTGTGATTCCTTTGAAAAGCGGTGGCAGCATGATGACGCTGATCTAACACCTCGGTAGCTGAGATAAAGAATTTCCAAGGGCCATTGGCTCCGACAGTTTTATCACAAGGTCGAGCCAGAAGCTCAACGACTACGCAGTGGCCCTTACGGTACACATTTGGTAGTAAGCAGTGAAATCTGAACTCCAGTTTATGAGTTAAGGTTGCGAACATTATTGGTTTTTCTCGATTTTTGTACAAGAGGATTAGCCCTCCTGCTGTTGCAATGCAACCGAAAGTTAAGGCGTAACGCAAGATGTTGTCAGTTCTTCGACGCTTGTGAAGAACGGTGGCGCGTGTGTGCAGGCTCCGGGAGACCAAGTGGTGATTTGAAATGCTGAGGGTTAAAGGGTTGGGATACGCGGCGGCGCGTGGACAGACGCGGCGGCAAAGGAAGGTGGAGAACAAGTGGGGGTTTGGAATAAGGATGTTGGGAGGGTGAGAGCGGAGAAAGGATGTCAGAGAGTTGTGATGGTAGTGGGGAGGGTGGAGTGCGGTGGCGGCGCGTAAGAGAGGTGGAAGTTTTACTCTGGTGATGGCCATTTCTTCGAAAGGAGTCTGTGGGATTGCTGTCTGATATGTTGAGTTATTGGGCGAAGGCTGTCCGAAAATTTGATACTGTAGGTCAAAAGTATGGTTACTCGTAGAATTCACGCAAGTTATTAAGAGTCGTTTGAGTAAATAAGAAGATTTATAACTAATCAGAGTGTTGGCAAAAAATAGAAGTGATAGAAACAAAATCTAGTGCATGTTTGGCAACATAAAATCAGCACTTCTTTTCGTAATCGGTTTCTGTTTTTCTTAATCCGTTTGTTTATTTATTTATTTTTTGACAGAATTACATTTGCCTGCAACGAGATACAATAATACTCCGAGGAGTTTTTTTCATTCAAAAAACTTATTATCTAACCAAAAGACATAAAAATGTCTGCGGAAGTTTAGATAATAATACTTAATGTCCGAAAAGAGAAACATCCCAACTTGTAGGATCACGCTGCCTGAAACAAAAACAATTTATTAATAATAGGAAAAAAATTATAAATTAATTATTAAAACAGTATAGTTCGTCAAAAGAAGGTAGTTGAATGAAATAATAAATATAAAATAATTTGTCAAAAATAGAATTATAAGTATAAAAAAACAAAAATATATCTAACCAAAGGGAGACCCTTTGGCTAGATATATAACAAGCTAAATAATCACTTAGAATATAACTAGTAAGTACTACAATATAAATATTAAAATAAAACTTTGATATTCAAAATAATATCCAATTTTTTTAATTTTTTTTTGATAATGAGAATGAATCTCAACGAATATGAAGCGGCAATTCACCGTAATAATTCTTTCATTCAAGAAAGTTTATCATCTAACCATCGGACATGCAAGATGACCGAGAAAATTTAGATAATAAAACTTTAATGTCCGAAAAGAAAAACCCATCTTCTTCCAAGCATCCACTACAAGAAAAACAGCTATCAGCGACCAAAATTATCAGCGATCGACAATCAGTCGCTATTGTTTCTGATCAACGACGGATTATAGCGACAGATATGGCACTTCGTCGCTAATAATTTTTAGCAACCGCAAATGGTAGCTAATCAGACGCTATAACATTTTCCGCCCAAACAATGAGCGCTAAAAATTGCCGCTACATGTATTTGTGATTGAAATTTATCAGCTACCGCGTTCGGTAGCTAAAAGTACCAAGTCAGATTTTTTTTAACGACCGCAATCGGTAGCTAGTTAGTCCTCTAAAGAATTAGAAAAAAATGACGAGATTATTAGCGACTAATTTTTTAGATTACAGAGCATTAAAGTGCGTACTGAGGCATGAGAAAAAACCCGATAAAAATGAATGTGATAGAAAGAAGTATAAATTTTTAATAAATAATAATATTTTTAATTAATTAATTTAAATTAAGCCCACCACTAAAATTTTTAACTAAAGTGTAGAGAGGTAACTAGCAAGTGATATGGGGACTAGTCTGGCAGGAGCGAAAGAAGAGGAAAAGTAAATCATATTTAACGGAGTTAGTAAAAACAAACGGAAGTACACACATTGCACATATTTGTATAGTTTAGATACACAATTTGCTCAATCAATACTTGAGGTATACAAATTGTATATGATGCATAGTTCAGGTACACGTTTTGCATTTAACTCTAATAAAAAATTCATTCCCTCCAATACATGAATTTGAATCTTTGACATAGTGGGTTTAGATATGAAAAAAATATACAATAGTGGGAGGGTATAGAGAGTATTGTTAGAGTTGTCACTCTTAAAATTATATTATATTACTAGGAGTCATATTTTTTATATTATATTTAAGAGTCTACTAGGAGACTATTGGAGATGCTCTAAGAGCTTACTTTTAAAAAAAAACTCATTAAAGATGCTTTAAGACAAAAAATATTACAGTGAAGAATATGTCTATTACATAATTTTAATACAGATTTAATTTAAGCTCAATATATCATAATCAAACACTGTTTTTAATCTCCGGGGGCTAAGATTTATCAGAGCATCTCCAATAGTGATCCAAAAATCTAAATTTGGGGAAGTTATGTTCTAAACTATTTCACCCACTTTTTTTTCTCTTTTCCGCTACTTTATATCTTTGTGCATAAATTTAATGTAGACCATTGAGAAGGATGGATGGAGTATGTGATTCAAATCACAATCTCACGTATCTCTACTCGTGGTAAGTCCTGCTTTTACTTTCCAAGCTCCAGCCAACTTTATTCCTATTTGCCTGTTAAGCATTTACGATAGCGCCAGTCTGGTCAAAAATAAAACTTTTTTTTTTTTTATCGTTTTCTATAAAATTTTTTGAAACACTCTGATCAGTTAGAGCAAGTTCAATAGATTAGAGCAAGTCCAATAAGTTGCAAGTTTTAGGTAATGTGTAAAAAAAATGCACTTCAACACTATCCTAGTGTTATCCTAAATCATCAACACAACCTTAATTCTCCTAGCCATTACCTATTTATTATAAGTAACCCCTAGCCATTACCTATTTAATATTTATGAATAAAATTAACATCTCTCCTTCTTTCTTTGTCTATTCTCTCCTTTTCCCCTTCTCTCTCTCAAATTTAATATTAAAATAATCTTAAGAGAATAAATATAGGGATTACTATTGGAGTTGACACTAAAAATTGATTACCTAAATCACTAAGACATACTAGTACTCATTATTTTTATTATTTATAAGTAATAGGATATGTAACCTATTGGACTTGCTCTTACTTATATGATGTCCTAAACTCACATTTAGGTAATTTGTCAAAAAAATGCACTCCAACAGGACCAACATCATCCTAGTATTATCCTAAATCACTAGCACAACCTTAATTCTCCTAGCCATTATATAAATAAGTAACCACTAGCCATTACCTATTTAATATTTATGAATAAAATAATCATCTTTCTCCTTCATTCTTTGTCTATTCTCTCCTTTTCCCATTCTCTATCTCAAATTTATTATTAAAATAATCTTAGGAGAACAAATATAGGGATTACTATTGGAGTTGACACTAAAAATAAATTACCTAAATCACTAAAAGATACTAGCACTCATTATTTTATATTATTTATAAATAATAGGATAGGTAACCTATTGGACTTGCTCTTAAGGTCCTAACTTATTTCAAACATCTACTTCAATTATTTATTTTAAGAAAGAAATATTTATTTTCAATTCAATTAAATAGCCCTAATATTTAAATATTATCGTTATATATAGATGTGTATATTTTAAATTATTATCTCAACCAAGATTAAAAACGAAAATTGGGAGTTATTTGACCTTGTCTAGTGATTAATGGAATAATTAGGAATTAATTAGATTGAATCAAGAAATCAATCGGTTATATTAAACTAATATAATAACATTGATTTATTAAATTCATTGTATTGTTTTTTTTTTTTAAAAATGTTGTGATTAGTAAATTTTGAAAAATTAAATCAGCAAAGTATTTTATGATTAATCAATCAAATCAACAATTTTTAAAAACTTTAACTCAGGAAATTTGCAACAAAATCAACCATCAAATAATTCTGAAAAATGCCTTCTTTATACCTAAAACTAGAGAATAGGAACAAAATAACTGCAAAGATTCGAGGAATGTAACATTATCAGAGTTTCTTAAGAAATACTACAATATATTTGATACCCATTCTTCTCTACCACGGCCATTTAGTTACTCCGCTGTATTCCGCCGAATTGCAGTAGGAGCTTCCCGTGATATATACCTCTCGTCATCCTTCTTTATCACCTGAGCTATGAAGAGATATTCCACTTTTTCATTTTTGCTTTTGCCGGTCACCATTTTATGCCAATTATCATCTGAGCTCATTTTGTTAATCTTGTCAATGTTGTCATAATCAGTCGAACCCAAAGGTAGGTTGGTAAAACCCTCAATAAAAACCGAGTGTCCTTCTCCCAGCAACTTTGGCACGTCTTGGAACTTATCGAATGTAGAAAAAACAAATTGAGTAACTTTGAAATCATACTCTGAGTCTAACTTGAACACAATCATTTTAGGCTCAGACTTGAACAAATCATCGGCAGGGGTAAAGAAATCACCGCTCAAATTTGTGTCCCTAAATCAAAACATATCAAAGTCACAAACAAAATGGCTACAGACATTAATAAACTGAAAATACGATTAACTTTACGAGCGAGTGAGTACCGATAACTTGCTGCAAGAACTATCTCGCTGTCCTGAGAATATATTTTCTTCACTGTAAGAATTGTCTTATTCCTTTGAAAGGCGGTGGTAGGATGATGAGGCTGATCTAACACCTCGGTAGCTGAGATAAAGAATTTCCAAGGACCATTGTGTCTAACATTTTTAGCACCAGGTCGAGCCAGACCCTCAACGACTACGCAGTGGCCCTTACGGTACATATGTGGTATTATGCCCATAAACCTAAACTCCAGTTTATGATTTAAAGTTGTGAAAATTCTTGGTTTTTGTAGATTTTTGTACCAGAGGATGATCCCTCCTGCTGTTGCAATGCAACTGAAAGTTAAGGCGTAACGCAAGATGTTGTCAGTTCTTCGACGCTTGTGAAGAACGGTGGCGCGTGTGTGCAGGCTCCGGGAGACCAAGGGTTGATTTGAAATGCTGAGGCTTAAAGGGTTGGGATACGCGGCGGCGCGTGGCCGTACGCGGTGGTAAAGGAAGGGGGAGAACAAGTGGGGGTTGGAAAGAAGGATGTTGGGAGGGTGAGAGCGGAGAAAGGACGTCGCAGAGTTGTGGGAGTAGTGGTGGGGGATGTGGGGAGGGTGGAGTGCGGTGGCATCGCGATGGGAGATGGCGGCGCGTAAGAGAGGTGGAAGATTTATTCTGGTGATAGCCATTTCTTGCAAAGGGGTATGTGGGATTCTCTCTGATATTCTGATATGTTGAGTTAGCAGGAGAAGGCTGTAAGAAAATTTGATACTGAAGTGTAGTCTATGTCACATTAGTTATTTATACTCAAAAGTGTTTCTATATTAGAAAGTGAAGGGCATACTTGCTTTTATTAGCCTCGAGCCATTTACCTCAAAATCTGATTCAAAATGTTTACTACGAGGAAAATGAATACATGATTGGGTATAAATAAAGATGTCGTTTGATTAATTTTAATTTTTAATATTGAGAGTTTATTTTTCATAAAATACATAAAAAAAAAAATTCCTGAAAAATGAATATGAAACAACTCTTCAACATTTATATTCAAAAAAATATGACCTATTTTCAAGAAGAATAAGTCCTTACTTTATTAATTTGTGATAATATTATAAACTAAGCTAATTAATTATAATATTATAATCATGATGATAAAAATGAAGCATAGTCATGTATACTTTGAAATTAAAATACAAATTAAATAAATCTTTTCAGAACATGATCACAGGTAAATTGGTAAGTTCGACAATTATGTCGAATTGGAACACGAGTTTTGATTATGTCGAATTTGAAAACGAGTTTTTTGATTATTTTATCGAATGAGCACCAATATCAAATTACTTTGTTCACAATACTCTAATTAAATATTATATGTATAAGTTATATTATACAATAAATATTTTATATGAACTTGAAGTTTTACATGAAATCAAACTTATTGTATGCAAGATTTATCACATAAAAAATTAATTTTAAAATGAATAATGTTAAATGCATAAAATACAATCTATTATTGAGTGATACTCTAAATATTTAAACAAAAAAAAATTAATATGAATGCGTGTAATTTATTATTATTTATAAAGTTAGTGTCCATTTCACAAACATAAAATTGTGTACTCAATTTCGTGTAGTTTGAGAAATTCAATATTTTCCTTTTTAAATTTCGGGCTGATTTCAAACATGCTAAAACCCGAATTGAACTGAACTCAAATAAAATAGAAACCATTGATTTGAACATAATTAAGGCCTTGTTTTATTTTATTGCACCAACACTTTCTTTTTTTCTAAAAAAAGTTAAATTTTGTTTGATTAATCTAAAAATAGTTGTTTTTGAAAAAAACACGTCTTTCCATATATTGGGAAAAATATTCAACTTTTACGGTAAGTTATCATAGACATAATCAATAACATAACTTAAAACTAATTTCACTTGAATTGAATGAAATGAATAAATGATCAAATGAAATGAAGGGAGAATATAATGCAATTTATACTTTAAACTGAGAGTGATCATAAAAAATATATATGTAATTTTTATTTTTTTCAATCACTAATTTTAACTATTTGAACTAGAAATTTAACTCGGATATTTTGAAATGAATGTTAATTCTACTTTTTAATCTTGTTTTACTATAATTTTCATTATAAAAAAATTTAGACTAGTTTATCTTTATCACTTTAAATCTCTCTCACACACATATATGTGGGTGTGTGTGTATATATATGTGTGTCATATAATCACATATTTTTTAATACTCCCTCCATTTCAAAATAAATGTCTACTTTCGAAAAATCACACAATTTAAGAAAAGTGGTTGTTCACATATTAACTGCATTAAATGATTTATATGGTGTGAGATTGATCTAAAAAATATAAATAAGAGATATGTGGAGTAGAATTGACTTTGGAAATATAGTTTTGCATTGAAATTTGAAGTGAATAAGTAATTTGAAACATACTACCTTCATCCTAAATTAGATGAGCTAGTTGATTTTGGGCACGTAACTTAAGGTGGATTGACCGACTAGCTCCAAAATTTATTTTTAAAATTTTTCTTTTATAAACAAAATTTCATATTTGAATTTTTATTTACAAAAATAAAATTCTAAAAATAAATAATGTAGTTATGCGGTCAATGGACTTTAAAGTGTGTGCCCGAAGTCAACGAACTCATTTAATTTGGGATGTAGGGAGTAATTTTTTTTTTCCAAACTGGACATCTAAATTAAAATAGGAGTACAATTTATTTAGAAATTCTATAACATCCTTTGCTCATTTAATTTATTCCAACTCAACGCCAGCTAAGAGAGTTACGAAACTGTAGATGAATTGTACAGGCCTATCTTTTCAAACCTAAGATACTCCATAAAACCCGAACCTTTTTATTCAGGCAGGACCGTCAGGTCAATCATATATATTTGCATATGGCAAGTCCAATTTTTTCTTTCCAACCAAGTCTTTCTTCCTTGCCTATTCTTTTTGCCAACCCACTGATCACCGTGGATGCATCAAATCAAGCATGGCATATCCAGCTAGCTAGTGTAGACTCCAGGCTGATAATTTATTTGTAAAAAAAAGTTATAGTACGAATTATCATGGAATTAAGTAGATATATTCAGAAGACTATGCAGTCTCCTGACAAAAAAAAAAAGAAAAAAAAAAGACTATGCAGTCTATTACGTAGTCGTAATAATAATGTTGGAAGTTGATGATCCAAGCCCCGATTATAAACCATTTACGTCCTTCAATTACAAACATGAGAAACATGAGATTACGGGGTGTTTGTTTCCGGCTTCTGGTTTATAAGTCAGAATCACTTATTTCGTACTGTTTGTGTAAAAAGTCAAAAAGTACTTATAAAAAACTAGGAATGCTAGCTTTTGTTTTAGGGCTTCTGCTTATTTCCCAAACACTTTAATCACTTATAAGTCTTAACTTGCTTCTAACTTCTACTCCACTATTTATTTTTAAGCAAGAAGCACTTATTTTAAACTCACCCAAACGTCCGCTAAATAAATAAGCTGGGCAGCCTTGCACAAACAAAACACGTCCAAAATAATAATCACATTAACATTTTGCGAATGTGCAAAAAATATGTATATTCAAACTTATTATTATTATTACTGAAATTTTATTTTTGTAATAAAATTATATCTAAAATGTATTTTGATTCAGAAAAAATCTGAATTTTTTTTTTATAAAAATACGTTCTTTTTACATCTCAAATTACGTGTAAATTGAAAATACTATTATTTTGAAAGAGAGTACTCGCTTTCGTCGCTGGCACATAAAATATAGCTAATAACGTCGATTTCACCATCGTATAATTTATAGACAACAATATTCATTAAAGCTTGTCACCTCCTTGAGGGGTTAATGCTCTATTTCATCACTCTACTAGACCAAAGCTTTCAGTAGGGCTACCGAGTCAAAAAAGTTTTTAGTCAACTAATTGTACCATTAAAAACTTTTAATTGGCCTACCAAGTAAAAGACAACTTTACAAGCAATTTGGTTGGATAAGTTGGCTTTGAAGCTCATTAAGGTGCATGACCGAGGCAAGGGAGAGTAGTCGCTTGGAGATGATCTGTTTATAAGAATTTATTCAAAGTTAAAATGTGCATATATCATGCAGTGCTTCAAAGTTCAAATCATCAAGGATTACAGTAATTTCATATTGAATACTTATATTATATTTCTTGTCACCTGGTGAAACCCCTCCTGGTGCTGGTTAGCTTTTTCTTTTGTTACCCCTTTTGTAAAATTTTATTGTTTAGTAAGAGGTTTCATCCAATCTTGTTGGCCAAAAGATTTGGATCGGATTTCGAACATCTGCTCTGCTTTTTTTTTTACCCCCCCCCTTTCTGTCTACTTTGAGACTAAGCCCCTAGTAAATTTGGCTTACTATACGTTGTACATTTTTCATGTATTTATCAAGTATCTGATGGGTTTATATATTTGTATATGAAAGCTGCCTACAAAACTTTGATGGTAACTTGCTAAGTGAAACTTTCTATTCAAGCTCAGTTATTATTTTGTAGCTGGTCCGAATTCCTCTATCATGGCCCGTGCAAATAGAAGGCCTACACAAGATCAGGAGGGAGATCAGGAGGGTTATTTCTCAATAGAAATGGACACTGCGTGAGCAAAGATACCAAAGTTCTCCTTCACCTGGGTGTGGGTCAAGATTTTGAGCTGGGTGTGCTTGATCGTGTCCATTGTAACAACTGCTTGATCCGTCGAAGGCCTGATCACAAATCTCAAGACATAGTACAAGCCAAAAACATGCAATACCGTTAAATTTGACGTTTTCCGTTAAAGTCAAAGACATATTTAACGACACTGAAATGTTTTTTTATACTTAATCTCGTGATTGAAAGTTTTTAGATGCTTTGTTATCTAAATGAAAAACTTTTTTGACTCGGCAGGCCAACTGAAAGTTATGATCCAATAAAATGATGAAATAGAGTATTAACCCCCTCCTTGAGTACAAAATGAAGCTCCGATTGTTAAAAACTGATGTTATTAATATTTTTAAGTGTCAGCATTTACAATCCCGACGCATATAAATATTCTCCGGAAAAAATAAGCACATATGTCATTAACCGTTTGAACATCCAACACATATAAGCTATAAAAGTGTCATTTTTCTAAAACCATTTTTCTATGGTGTGCCCATAGACACATGCTGAGCGCGGAAAATTTTGTTTTTGGATCATTTTGATTGGCTCCTATCTCATGATAATGATGGACTCCCCCTGCAAATACACCAAACACACACTAATCAAAATATCACAAATACAAAAATTTTCGTACTTAGCATGTGCCCATGGGCACACACTAATCAACCGTTTCTAAAAAACTGATGCTAAAAGTGTGTCGCCGCTGCACTAGTTCCTATAACACAAGAATCAACTACAAACAATTGTTAATATCTCAAAATATTTTCCCGCAATATTTTTAATATTAGTTAGATTCTGCAGCAGAACTGTATATAAAAAAATGTCTTATGTATCCATTATATTTTGAAATTACTTTTCAACACACAACGATGCAAAAATAAAAAAAAGTATTTATATTTAGATCCTGAAAATCTATGTAAAGTATAGGGTTCTACAGTAGAACCTTAGTAGTTCTATGTATTTATTTTAAATATTGATTTTCTCATAAGCGCGACCCTAACATTATATGTATATGTCTATATTTTGGATTATTACCTCAGCCCAGTAAAAGTTGAAAATAGGAAGTCATCGGCGACATTGTTCAAAAATTAATCACATACTCTAATTAGTGATTAGCCAAAATAATTAATTGGAACATCGATTCATTGTATTAAAACTTTGATTTTATTAAATTTATTATATTCATTTTAGGAAATATGTTGTGATTAATCGGATTTGAAAAATTGAATCAGCAGAGTACCTTAGGATTAATTTGTCAAATCGACGAGTTTTAGAATCATGAACTCAGAAATTTGCAACAAAATCAACCATTAAATAATTCTGAAAAATACCTTCATTATACCTAGAACTGTTTCAGAAATCTTTTCGAGTAAGCTTAGAAGTCTTTGTGCAAAGACCAAATATTAGAGTATAGGCGCAAAATTACTGCAAAGATTCAGAGAGTGTAAGGCCTTCTCCAATCAAAACTCTATTTTAAAATAATTTTATCTTTTTATTTTCACATTCTTCACTTTATATCACTATTACAATTACACATGCAAAAGAACTCCATATCTCGAAAAATGTGTAAAATCAAAATTGCATATGCTTTCTTTATTATAATTACTTCATTTCTATATTGCATCTTCAAATTTGAAAAATTGAAGAGTTGATTACTTCATCTACAAAGATAGAGTTAGTAATAGTTGGAAACATTTTTTATGAATTTTGAGCTTATAATTGATAAAGTTGTCTTTAAATTGGAGATGCCCCAACGTTACCGTTAAGAAATACAATTTGACAACCATTCTTCTTTGCCACGGCCTTTTTGTTACTCCGCAGTATTCCGCCGAATTGCAGTAGTAGCTTCCCGTGACATATACCTCTCATCGTCCTTCGCTATCGCCTCCGCTAAGAAGAGATATTCCATTTTTTCAGTTTTGCCTGTCACGATTTTAGGCCAATTATCATCTGAATTAACTTTGTTAATCTCGGCAATATCGCCAGACTTGACCGAGTTCAAAGGTAGATTGGTAAAACCCTTAATAAAAACCGAGTGTCCATCTCCCAACAACTTGGACAAGTCTTGGAACTTATCTAAGGTAAACAGAACAAATTGAGTAGCTTTGGAATCATACTCTGAGTCTAACTTGAACACAATCATTTTAGGATCAGACTTCAACAAATCATCGGCAGGGGTAAAGAAATCACCGCTAGAAGCTGTGCGCCTAAATCAAACCATATTAAAGGCACAAACAAAATGACTATCTTTTCTTGCAATAGAAAATGGAGAAAAACGTTAATAAATTGAAAATACGATAAAATTTAAGACGAGTACCGATTGGATGCAAGAATTCTATCGCTGTCCTCAGAGTATATTTTCTTCACTGTAAGAATTGTCTCATTCCTTTGAAAGGCGGTGACAACATGATCATGCTGAGCTAACACCTCTGTAGCTGAGAGATAGAATTCCCAAGGACCATTGGCTCTGACATTTTTAGCATAAGGCCGAGCCAGACCCTCAATGACCACGCAGTGTCCCTTACGGTACTTATGTGGTATTATGCCAAGAAATCTGACTTCCATTTTACGATTTAAGGTTGTGGAAATTCTTGGTTTTTCTCGATTTTTGTAGAACAGGATTGTCCCTCCTGCTGTTGCAATGCAACCGAAAGTTAGAGCGTATCGCAAGATGTTGTAAGTTGTTTGACGCTTGTGAAGAGCGGTGGCGTGTGTATGCAGGCTCCGGTAGAGCAAGTGGTGATTTGAAATGATGAGGTTTAAAGGGTTGGATATGCTTCGGGGGTAAAGGAAGGTGGAGAACAAGTGGGGGTTTGGAATAAGGATGTTGGGAGGGTGAGAGCGGAGAAAGGACGTCGGAGAGTTGTGGTGGGGGATGTGGGGAGGGTGGAGTGCGGTGGCGGCGCGTAGGAGAGGTGGAAGATTTGCTCTGGTGATGGCCATTTCTGGGAAAGGGGTCTTATGTGGGATTGCTGTCTGATATGTTGAGTTACTGGGAGAAGGCTGTATGAAAATTTGATACAAAAGTATATGCCACAGGGGTTATATATACTCGAAAGGATTTTTGTATTAGAAAGTATTAGAAAGTGAAGGGAATATTTGCTTTAATTGGTCTGTAGTCATTTCCTCAGACTGTGACACAAAATGTTACCGAGGAAAATGAATATACGAGTCTATCTATATATTTAGAGGCGGGTTCTCATCAATTAATTAGTGGGGTTTAAATAAAATACAACTTCTTTATTGTGGGATTTGGCGAGGGACGTATATGACTAAAAGAAACAATATTCTCCTCTGGTGTTTAAAAATTGCTAAATGTGTACTGTTAATCTTTTTTTAAATGTTAGACGAGAAAATATATTCTCAGGCGTAGTGTTTTTTAAGCGTTGGAAGCACAACAACCCCATCCTGATCGCGCATAAATTTTTTATATTATTCGGACACTTCATTTTCGTCATATAAAATAGCAAAAAAGAGAGCCGGAAGGAAACTTTGTCAAGTGGGAATTGTGGATCGGAGAAGTAGATATATTTATGATGATATATTACTCTAAATTAGGTGATTTGTAGTGTTATTATTATAGAGATAAAAATAAAGCACATTGGAGCATCTCCAAAGGTATCTAAACTCATTAGCTATAATACTTATCTAAATGGACTATACAAATTTTTTTCTAACAATTGAGGTTTACACTCCAATGGTGTTATTCATAATTACTATAAGCTAAAATTATACCTAATAGATTTTTTGGTTCAACAAATTCATTGAATGACACTTTGTTATCTATAATTTTTTTGCTAAGGGGTGATGGTTGGAATGCAATTTTTTATACATATTATCTAAAAAGGCCACCTAGATGATACATACATAGGATGGCATATAAGATTTTTAGCTAACAGTTTTCAACCTTTGGAGATGCTCTTAATGTATATTTTGAAATATAAACATAAATTAAATAAGTTCTTTCAGAAGATGATCCCATGTAAACTGATGAATTCAAAAATTGAATATGAGTTCGTTTGGGCAATCCTAAAAAAGTACTTTTTCCTTAAAAAATTAAAAAAATAGATTAGAATTGAAAATTAAATTAAGATTTATAAGTGAATAAACTGTTTATGAAAAAATTAGAAGTCCTGAATAAACTACCGTTCTCAACTTTTTATAAGTGCTTTCGGTCTTTTTACACAAACAAGTTAGGAAAGTAGAAGCCAACTTTTTACCGAAAAATATGGAATGTCATAATATTACTCCCTATATCCCTCTTATTTCTTTATAATTTTTTTACACTGTTTGACACACATTTTAAGGTGTATATAAAATATAATTTTGTAACTAAGCGTATAGTTAAAATTGTTATTTTCAAAATTTCTTTTTCTGAATAAAAATATATGATTAATATTATAATTTAGAAAACGAAAATTTTGAAATTAATGATTTTAACTAAGCGGTCAAATGACTTGGAAGTGTATGCCAAAAAGTCAAGCGACCTATATTTTAAAACGGAGGGATCATGTACTGCAACAATGTGTTGTAAAGTTAAGAAATTTCAAAAATAATATTTTTATTTTTGAAAATTAATTTTAAAAATATGTAGAGTACCAATTTAAAAAATAATTGAAAATAATTTATTATTATATTAATGATTTTATATCTAATAAGTTGCAAACACAAAAAATATTATCCAAACCCAGAACTGTTCAGAAATCTTTTCAAGTATAATTACAGTGGTGTATTCGATTAGGATTTTAATGCATTGTTTTTAGTCTATGAATTTTAATGGATTGTATGAGATTTTGATTTTGTGCGGATTCTTGATGAAATGTCGCAGAGTTGATAGGATTTAGATACAATGCTTCAAAATCCCATTGAATTTGATGAGATTTCAAAAAATTTAAAATACACTGAAGAATGCCACAAAATCCATCATTTTATGAAATGAAAAAAAATCCATCAGCATTTGAATACCATCAGATTTTAATGGATTTTAAACAATCCCAATTGAATACCATCGGATTTTAAATCATAATTTAAAATCCCAATTGAATACCACCAGATTTTATAGCATAATTTAAAATCCCAATTGAATACCTCAAAATTTTAATGGATTTCAAACAATCCCAATCGAATACCTTCGGATTTCATGAATGCAAAAAAATGCTTTAAAATCCCAATCCAATACACCCCTCTTAAGCTTTAAGCTTGGAAGCCTTTGTGCAAAGACCAAATACTAGAGAATAGGCATAAACTAACTACAAAGATTCAGCAAATGTAAAGTGTCTTAAGAACTACAATATTGTGATACCCATTCTTCTCCGCCATGGCATTTTTGTTACTCCGCACTATGCTGCTGAATTGCAGTAAGCAGCTTCCCGTGGCATATACCTAATACCTCTCATCGTCCTTCGCTATCGGCTCAGCTGAGAAGATATATTTCATTTTTTCAGTTTTGCCAACCACGATTTTAGGCCAATCATCGTCCATCTTGTCATGCTTAATCGAATTCAAAGGTAAGTTGATCAAACCCTTAATAAAAACCGAGTGTCCTTCTTTCAGCAACTTTGGCAAGTCTTCGAGCTTATCGAATGTGAATAAAACAAATTGAGTCATTGTGGAATCATATTCTAAGTCTAACTTGAACACAATCGTTTTCAACTCAGACATGGACAAATCATCGCCAGGGGTAAAGCTTTCGCCGCTAAAAATTCGACGCCTAAATCAAAACATATCAGTCACAAACAAAATGGCTATCTTTTCTTAACAACAGAACAAAATCCTAAATTGATGTACTAAACTCAAATTTAAGACATTTAAATAAAATATATATATTCCAACAATATACTAGTGTTGTCTTAAACCACTAGCATATCTAACAAGTGTCTCATTTTTAAGACATTAGAGCAAGTCCAATAATATATAGGTAACGGCTAGTGGTTACTTAAAAATAGGTAATAGCTAGTATATTGGAGCATGTGATGGTGATTTAAGAGCTCACTAGGAGAGTGTTGGAGTGGATTTTTTTGGTTCATTATCTAAATGTGAGTTTAGAAACTCATATAAGTAACCTATTGGACTTGCTCTTACTTAGACATGTTATAAACCAATTTTCACAATAATATATTACTTCCATCCATTTCAATACATCACACAACTTTTACTTTTTCACTTCCCTCCGATAATAAGTCAATTAAATTATTAGTTTAATAATAAAGGACAATTATGAGACATGTTGTTACACATCAACATCAAAATAATGTTCCAAATCACTGGAACACTATTTTTTATTATATATATAAAACACTTACTAGGACATTGTTGGACTTGTTCTAATAAACTGAAAATACGATGAGATTTAAGAGCGAGTACCGAGTAGTTGTTGCAAGAATTCCATCGCTGTCCTGAGAATATATTTTCTTCACGGTAAGAATTGTCTTATTCCTTTGAAAGGCGGTGGCAGCATGATGACGCTGAGCTAACACCTCTGTAGCTGAGATATAGAATTCCCAAGGACCTTGGGCTCTAACATTTTTAACATAAGGTCGAGCCAGAAGCTCAACGACTACGCCGTGTCCCTTACGGTACATATCTGGTATGAAGCCGAAAAACCTCAGCTCCAGATTACGATTTACGGTTGTGAACATTCTTGGTTTTTTTTCCATTTTGTACAACAGGATCATAATCCCTCCTGCTGTTGCAATGCCACCGAAAATTAGAGCGTAACGCAAGATGTCGTCATTTCTTCGACGCTTGTGAAGAGCGATGGCGCGTGTGTGCAGGCTTCGGGAGACCAAGTGTTGATTTGAAAAGCTGAGGTTTAAAGGGTTGGGATACGCGGTGGCGCGTGGACGGACGCGGCGGTGAAGGTAGGTGGAGAACAAGTGGGGGTTTGGGATAATGATGTTGGGAGGGTGAGAGCGGAGAAAGGACGTCGGAGAGTTGTGGTGGGGGATGTGGGGAGGGTGGAGTGCGGTGGCGGCGCGTAGGAGAGGTGGAAGATTTGCTCTGGTGATAGCCATTTCTTCCAAAGGGGTCGGTGGGATTGCTGTCTGATATGTTGAGTTATTAGGTGAAGGCTGTCTGAAAATTTGATACAAAAGTATGGTATAGGTCACAGAAGTTACTCAAAACTCAAAAGTGTTTTTGTGTTAAAGTGAAGGGTTCATTAATATCACCCAATGCGCATCTACTTTATAATTTTGTATTTTGTGCGGTGTTCTAAAAATCGCTAAGTCAGTCGAGTACTCATTCCGAGTACTCGTTTTTAACCCCTCGTCCGATCTGAGTTCCGATTAATCGGGTTTAAAACCGATTTATTGAAAAATTGGTCAAAACTCGGCTTGACTCCGAGTCCTCGAGGTCAAATCCGAGTTTGACTTATCAATTTTTAATTGTTTTATTTGAAAATAATTTCAAAAGAGACTAAACGTAAATTTATATATGTTTTGGTCTTCTTTTTTTTGCAAAGTATTGACATTAATTAGAAAGTATATGTGTTTTATCATTAAAACTTGTGAATGATTATTATGTCGGAACTATCAAACAAGTAACTTTTATTTGAACTTCATTATTTCAGTGTGTTATTAAAATATTAATATTATTAGATAGTTTTATTATTAATCAGTACATAACTATATATGAGAGAAAAAATTAATTTAAAAAATACCCGATTAATTATCCGATAACAATTTCGAGTACTCTCTCGAATTCCGAGTACTCATTTTTCTTGAATCAAACTGAGCTGAACCAATTTTCGATTTTGACGACCTTGATTTTGTGTATTAAAATCAAACACTGTTTTTAATCCCAATGGGCAATGGGCAATGGGCAATGGGCAATGGGCAATGGCCAAGATTTATCTCCCAAATCTTATTTGTCAGGTGCGGTCAAATCACACATCTTTAGTCCTGGTAAGTCTTGCTTTTACTTTCTAGTTTTCCAAGCTGCAACCAACTCTATTCGATTTTGCGTATTCAGTCTTTACCTTCTAGTTATTCTAGTTAAAAGCAAAACTACCTCCAAATACTACTACAGTGAACGAATTGTGATCCGGTTCCTTTTTTCCTTTCCAGATATTCGGGTTTTTCGGTTTTCGGTCCAGACCGAAAATTCGATCTGATCCGGTTCCTTTTTTCTTTTCCAGAAATTCGGATTTTCGGTTTTCGGTCCAGACCGAAATAAATTTCGGTTCAGTCCGGTCCATTCCTTTTGAAAAAAATTCAGTTTCAGACCGAAAGAACCAAACTATTTATATTAATAAAATTAATAAAATATATTAAAGAGTGAATTGCATTTTGCATCCCTTATTTATAATCAAAAAACAATTCTGTATACCTACTTTCCAAAATTGCGTTTTTCATTCCGTATGTCTCAAAACCCATACAAGCTACATCCTCAATCCGTTTTAGCATCCAATTAAGTCGTTAACGTTAAGTTTTTTAAAAGTATAATAGGCTTTATACATTTAAACGGTTATATTATTGCCACTTTAGGTATGCACAAGTCTTTTCAGCTAGGTTTACAATAATATCACGACCCCCGCTGACATTGTGACGCGAAACTTGTCACCCCCATTCCATACTGGTATACTTGCGCAGCTTTCTCCACAACTCTGTAAATACAAACTCTCAGTTCATTGAACAGAACATACTAGGGTACTGTTTGGGGTTGCTGTTGCAGACAGCAACAGCAGCTTTTTGCTGAAAAGCAGGTGAAAAACTGTTTGGTAAATCGAAAAGCAGCTTTTCTGAACAGCAGCTTTTAGCTGAAAAGCTGCTGTTAGAAAAAGCAGGTCCTCCCATGCTTTTGGAAAAAGCTGCTTTTCAGCTTTTGCAGAATGCTGTTATAGATTTAATTATAAAACCTCACCAAAAACATTATTTTTTTTTATATTATAACTCAAAATAAGTAATATCAAAAAATTACCAAACAGTTATATGATTTCTACAACAGCACTTATTTTACCAGCACTTTTTCTGACAGCACAGCAATTTTTAACAGCACTCCCAAACAGACCCTAGGTGCAATTATATGAAGATAATCACTTATAAGAAGAAACATAATTAGAGTTAAGATGTAAAGAGCTTATATATACATAATAATATAACCGTTGAAATGTGTAAAGCCTATTATACCCTTAAAAAACTTAACGTTAACGTCTCAATTGGATGCTAAAACCGATTGATGGTGCAGCTTGTATCGGATTTGAAACATATGGGATGCAAAATGCAATTTTGAAAAGTACATATACAAAAATTGTTTTTGGGCCATAGATAAAGGATGCAAAATGCAATTCACTCGGTACTAAATATATCCCCCACCCCCACCAGTACCCAGCCTCAATCCAATCATCAATCAGCATACGTATCAAATTTTAAAATTTCAGAATCTCGATTTAAATTTCCAAATCGGAGATTGATATTTCCGAAGTCTGTTCAGGCTTACCTTTTGTGTCCTATACTAGACTCTTTTGTTATTTGTTGAAGAATCTCTATTTGTATACTGTTAGATAACCCTTTTGTTTCCTTCTCCCCTTCTGCAGGCATATATGCTCACACCAACTATTTGTTATTTCATTTTTTTAAAGAAAAATTCAGTTCTTTGAGTAAGAACCGAAACGAACTATTTCGTTTCGGTTGCGCTTCGGTTCATAACATAATTTTGATCCGATTCGGTTCAGAAAAAATTATTAATTCGGTTTTCGGTTTTTTCGGTTGGATCCGGTTCTTAACTGAACCGACCGAATGCTTAGCCCTAATTACAGTACTACCATTATATGTTAATGTGTTAGAATATCACCTCAACTCGGTAAAAATCAAAAAGCAAAAATCGAAAGTCATCGCTGATATTGTATAGTGATTAATCGATAGTTAGATATTAATGAAAATAACAATAATAACTAATTAAAACATTAACCGGATGTAAATAATAATATTGACTTTATTAGACGTATTATATTAATTTTAGAAAAAAATATTATAATTAATTGGATTTGAAAAATCAAATCAACAAAATATGTATTGGTTAATAGGTCAAATTGATGATTTTTAAATTATGGACCCAGAATTTGCAAATAATTCAGAGAAATGCATTCTTTGTACCTAGAACTGCTATGAGAGTTAAAGAAATCTTTCCAAGTACAATCAAGCTTGGAAGTCTTTGTGCAAATACCAAATATTAGAGAATAGACACAATTAAAATAACTGCAATGATCCAGGACTACAATGTATCTGATACGTTCCCATTCTTCTCTGCTGCAGCCTTTCTGTTACTCCGCATTATTCCGCTCAATTGCAGTAGCAGCAGCTTCGCGTGGCAAATACCTCTCATCGTCTTTTGCTATTGCCTCAGCTAGCATGACTGATCCCATTTGTTTAGTTTTGCGATTCACTTTTTTAGGCCAATTATCTTCATTCCACTCGTCTGGCAAAATTTTGTTAATCCCGTCAAACTTAATCGGTTTCAAAGGTATGTTGCCAAGACCCTTAATAAAAATCGAGTGTCCTTCTCCCAACAATTTTGGCAAGTCTTGGAACTTATCGAATGTAAATAAAACAAGTTGAGTAATTCTGGAATCAAATTCTGAGTCTAACTCGAGCACAAGGGTTGAGATTTTCATTTCACCGCTAGAAGTTGTAAGTAAATTAAAACATATCAAAGTCACAAACGAAATGGCAATCTTTTCTTGCAATATTAAAAAACGGAGAAAGACATTTATAAACTAATAATACGATTAAATTTGCAAATAATTCTGAGAAATGCCTTGTTTATACGTATAACTGTTTCCTGTATGAGAGAGTTAAAGAAATCTACTCTGCCATGGCCTTTCTGTTACTCCGCAGTATCCCGCTCAATTGCGGTAGCAGCAGCTTCCCGTGGCATATACCTCTCATCGTCCTTCGCTATTGCCTCAGCTAACATGAGTTCCGTTTTTTGAGGTTTGCCCTTCACTTTTTTGGGCAAATTATCTTCATTCCACTCAATCTCGTCAAACTTAATCGACTTCAAAGGTATGCCGATAAGACTCTTAATAAATTTCGAGTGGCCTTCTCCCAACAATTTTGGCAAGTCTTCAAAATCATCCAACATTAATAAAACAAGTTGAGTAAGTAAGAGCAAGTCCAATAGGTGTGCTAAATCAAGTCTTAAATCCAAAAATAGGGAATATGGGATAAAATTGCACTCCAACACTATGCTAGTGATGTGCTAAATCACTAGCACAAACCTCCCATTCCCTATTTTTAGAATATACTAGCCACTTTTAAACTATTTTTATCATTAAAATATTCATTTCTCTCTCTCCCCCACATCATTTCCCTCTCTCCTCCACTATGAAGTTGTTTAAATTTAATATTATTATAATAATAAAGAATGGATATAGGGAGTACTATTGGAGCTCATGTGCTAAATCTTGTGCTAAATCACTAAGACATATTATTTTATAATATTTTTAGGGAACTTCTTAGCATAGTGTTGGACTTGCTCTAAGGAATCAATTTTTTTAGACTCGAACTTGGACAAATCATCGACAGGGGTTGAGATTCCGATTTCACCAACGGAAGAAGTAAGCCTAAATCAAAACATATCAAAGTCACAAACAAAATAACAATCTTTTCTTGCAAAACGGAGAGAGACATTAATAAACTGAAAATACGACTAAATTTAAGATGAGTGCCGATTAGTTGTTGCAAGAATTTTATCGTTGTCCTTGGAATATATCTGCTTCACTGCAAGAATTGTGTAATTCCTTTGGAAGGCGGTGACAACATGATCAGGCTGAGCTAACACCTCAGTAGCTGACATATAGAGTTCCAAAGGACCTTTGTGGTCTCTAAGATTTTTAGCAGTTGCATTACTAATATTGTTCTGCTTTAAAGGTCGAGCCAGACCCTCAACGACTAGGTAGTGCCCCTTACGGTACATGTGTGGTATTAAGCCGTGAAACCTGAACTCCAGATTATCAGTTACGGTTGCGAACATTCTTGGTTTTTCTCGATTTTTGTAGAAGAGTATTATCCCTCCTGCTGCAATGCAACCGAAGGCTAGAGCGTAATCCAAGATGTGGAAAGTTCTTCGACGCTTGTGAAGAGCGGTGGCGTGTGTGTGCACGCTCCGGGAGACCAAGTGGTGATTTGAAATGCTGAGGCTTATAGGGTTGGGAAACGCGGTGGCGCGTGGACGGACGCGGCGGTGAAGGAAGGTGGAGAACAAGTGGGGGTTTAAAATAAGGATGTTGGAAGGGTGAGAGCGGAGAAAGGACGTCAGAGAGTTGTGGTGGTAGTGGGGAGGGTGGAGTGCGGTGGCGGCGCGTAGGAGAGGTGGAAGATTTGCTTTGGTGATTGCCATTTCTTCGAAAGGGGTCGGTGGGATTGCTGTCTGATATTTTGAGTTTCTAGGTAAAGGCTGTCTGAAAATTTGATACAAAAGTATGGGCTTTTTACTGTGTGTGAGGTATATATATGTCATAGGGGTTATTATTGTTATTTCGTCATATTCAGTTATATATATATTTTGTCACAGCCCCAGGTTAAACATTTGAAATTGTCCAGCCATGGGATCGAACATCCAAGGGTCCACATGAAAACAAGATTTCTACATTTTAAAGCAAACCAAGGTGCTAGCCTATGTGGCTGCATTTTAGTAGCTTAATTTTGTACCCAAGTTTACCCTTGATACGAACTGTGAATTGTGCATATATTCATGAAAGTGGCAATGTACAGCCTTAATATCATGATTCATGCCTGAAGCGTTTCTCTTTTGGGTAACTGTCATGACATACAATTGCGACGAATATGTGAAATAACACAGATGTTCATGTCCGTTGAATGAATATTAAGTGATGAGAATCAATATTAAAAATATTAATAAATATCATATTTTTTAACTATTATATGTGAATTCATTGAGCTTGTTGGACGGAGTCATATTCGACGTGCACTTATTAGAAAACATTATATAGATTAAAATTTTATTATAATACTAGTCGTCGGACATTCATCCAAAACTGAATATCGAGATAATCGTATGTTTACAAGATTTTAGCATGCAAAAAAGAAAAATCTATTGTGGTTTCCCTAATAATTGATATCATCATTTTTCTTTAGCCAAGCAGCAAATTACTCCGCCCTAAATAACATTATGTACAAATTAATAACGAATATTCCTCAATTGTATTATAATTGCTTTTGATTTTTTTATATGTGTTCTAAAGTGTTAAAAAATTAAACCTGAACACAATTATATTTTATAAAATTCATAAAAAATAAATATAAGTATCAAAAATCAAAATTCAGTTAAAATGAGATGAAGAGATTAATTTTATTAAATTTGAACTTGAGTATTTTTTTATTTTATTAAATGAGCTCAAATATCAAACTACTCGGTTCATGATACTCTAAGTAAATATTATTTTTACTATATATATATATATATTAGTTATATCATACAATAAATATTTTAAAGTTTGTATAAACTTGAAATTTTACGTGAAATTAAACTTATTATATTTATGATTTTGTTAGATAAAAACTTATTTTTGGAATGCATAATCTTACGTACATCAAATTAAAAACATATATTTTTTATTATAATACCTGAGTCTACCATTGTATCTAGTAAACCAATCAGAAAAAAAATTATTTCAGGATCAAACAAAAATCACTCCTAAATTTTAGACCAATAATATTCCTTTCCAACTTTCCCAGCAGTTCACCAATCAGAAAAAAATAAGTCACTCCTAAATCAAATGTTAACAATATGCAAATTAAATATTTTAACCATATTCATTTAACCAATCAATAAATTTTGATTCATTTTTAATCAATTTTTTTGTTGTTTCTAGCTAATCACCCATTACAACTAAATTTTAAATTAATCATATTTATTATCTTGAGAAAAATATGTCGTAGTTAACTGAATTTGAAAAATCGAATTAGCAGATCAGCACTTTGTAGCGATTAATATGTCAAATCAACGGTTTTTAGAATTATGGATGAGTAAAATGCAACATGTGTACCTGTAGTTACACACATGTGCATTTTGTGTACCTCATTTTGTGAATCTAGCAAAGTGTGTACCTCTAGTTTTCAGATTCTAGCAAAGTGTGTACTTCCGTTAAAAATAACTTAACAGAGTTAGTGCATGAGGGGCAGCAGTGGTAATTTTGTGGCTAGCGACTGTATCTGTTCGTATGTCCTCTGCTCTGTCGATCAAACGAGAAAAGCAAAAGCAAGGTTTCCTTTTCTTTTCTGTTTTTTTTGTAAATATTTAAAAATTAACTTTTTTAGATAAACATAATCTCTGAAATTATTTTTTATTAAAATTTTAAAATACATGTTGAACCCGTACCCCAAAATAAAATTAGGAGGATAGAAAGAGAGTAATTATGTATATTATATTTGTGGATCCCAATTTCTAATTACAAAGATTTATTTTGACCAAATAATATTTACAAATATTAATTTTGTTGTAAAACTTATGATAATAATGTATATAATATACCTATTATATTACTGAGGCAATTTGCAAAAAAAAAAAAGGTTAATGAATACAGAAAAAAATATATAATTATTGAAATTGCTCTCTATATAAGCTTTAAAATACGTGTTAAATACCTGTTCTCAAATATAAATAATCAGAGAGACGAAGAGAGTAGTAATTATGTTTGTTATATTTTTGAATCTCAATTCCTAATTACAAATATATATTTCATAAAAAGGTATTACAAATATTATTTTTTTGTGGATAATATGATAATAGATAAATACCTATTATATTTATGTGACAATTTTTAAAAAACTTCTTATTAAATACGATTGAGTAACATTTTTACAATATATAATTATATATATATATAATAAAGAATAATATATTTTTCATTACTTGGAACTCACTTTAATACTCACTATAAAATATAATTTTGTAACTTGTTTTTAAATTATTTTTCTGAATAAAAATTTAAATATTAATTTTTTATTCTGAAAAATAATGATTAAAAATAAGTTATATAACTATATTTTTCGGCAACATTAAAATAAGTCCCACGTCCCTATCCTAATGTATACAACTGTATACAAAGGGGAGGGAAAGAGTAATCCTTATGTCCTAAGTAGTTTATTTTGGACGGACTTGACACACATTTTAATATTCTTATAAAATATAGTAGTTTATAAATTATTTTAATTTTTTTTTCTGAATAAAAACTTAATTTTATTAATATTTATAAAAAGAAATTATCAAAATAAGTATGAAATTATATTATATATATACACACGTAAAATAATAATTTTTAACAATCGCAAAGAAATTAGATGGGAGGAGAGTAAAGTATATATTTACGTGTATAAAAAGATGAAAATTATCATGTACATGTAGACGAAAACTTTGCATGTCCTGTTTATTTAAGTGAGTTTTAATGAGCTGCTGGCTTGAAACAAGAACGGGAGACATGCAGTACATACACACAGGTAGGGGTGTAAACAAACCAAACTATTCGTGAGCTACTCGAGTTCGGCTTGGAAAATATTCGAATTCGATTCGGTAATAATCGAGCCGAGCTCGAGCTCGAGCTATTCGAATGTTTTACCGAGCCGAGCTCGAGCTTTAAATTACTCGGCTCGTAAGGTTCGCGAGCCTTATCGAGCCTCTATTATTTTTTAATTTTTTTATTATAAATATATTTTTACAAATATATTCAATATTTTATTTATAATTTATATATTTAATCGAATCGAACTCGAGTCGAACCGATCATATTTCGAGTTTTTGTCAATATTTGGTAACTTGATTCGAGCTTTCGAGCCGAACTCGAGCCTATCGAACTATTTACGAGCCGAGTTTCGAACTTGAAATTAAAGGCTCGGTCGAACTCGAACTCGAGCTCGAGCCCCGAACTTTTCAGTCGAACTCGAGCCGAGCCTGGCAGTGTTCGACTCGGCTCGGCTCGTTTACACCCCTACACACAGGTATATAGTCCCACAATTACTCGTGATGTCCCTCCAATACTAACGCCGTTAGATGGTTTTTAACAGAAACACACGTAACGCTGGAATCTTGGAACCACAGGTACACACTCCGCTAGATTCGAAAGCAGAGGTACACAAACTGCACAAGTGCGTAACTACAGGTACACACTTTGCATTTTACTCCCTCAATTATGGACACAAAAAATTTGCAACAAAATCAACCATCAGATAATTCAGAGAAATGCCTTCTTTATACCTAGAACTGTTGTTTACTACATGAGAGTTGAGAAATCTTTTCGAGTACAATCAAGCTGGGAATTCTTTGTGCGTAGACCAAATATTAAAGAATAGGCATACAATAACTGCAAAGATTCTGGGCATGTACCATTATCAAAGTTTGTTAAAACATACATTTGATACACATTCTTCTCTGCCACGACCTTTCTCTTATTCCTCAGTATTCCGCCCAACTGCAGCAGCAACACCTTCCCGTGGCATATACCTCTCATCGTCCTTTGTTATCGCCTCAGCTAAGAAGAGATATTCCATTTTTTCAGTTTTGCCTTTCACAATTCTATGCCAATTATCGTCTGACCTAACTGTGTTAATCTCGTCAGACTTAATCGAATTCAAAGATAGGTTTAGAAAACCCTTAACAAAAACTGAGTGTCCTTCTCCCAACAACTTTGGCAAGTCTTGGAATTTATCGAATGTAAATAAAACAAGTTGAATGGTTCTGGATTCAAATTTTGAGTCTAAATTGAACACAGTTATTTTAGACTCTGAATTGGACAAATCATCGGCAGGGGTTGAGATTTTGATTTCGCCGCTACAAAGTGTAAGTGAATTAAAACATATCACTGTCACAAACAAAATGGCAATCTTTTCTTGCAAAAAAAAAAACAGAGAAAAAATTAATAAACTAAAAATACGATTAAATTTAAGACAAGTACCATTTAGTTTTTGCAAGAATTTTATCATTGTCCTTGGAATATATCTGTTTCGCTGCAAGAATTGTGTAATTCCTTTGCATGGCGGTGAGAACAGGATGTTGCTTAACTAACACCTCAGTAGCTGAGATATACAACTCCAGAGGAATTTTGGCTCCAACATTTTTAGCAGCTGCATTACTAATTTTGTTCTCCTCAATAGGTCGAACCAGAACCTCAACGACTACGCCGTGTCCCTCACGGTACATATCTAGTAAGCCATGAAACCTCAACTCCAGATGATCAGTTTCGGTTGCCAACATTCTTGGTTTTTCTCGATTTTTGAACAAGAGTGTTATCCCTCCTGCTGCTGCAATGCAACCGAAAGTTGGTGCGCAAGCCAAAGTTCTTCGACGGTTGTGAAGAGCGGTGGCGTTTGTGTGCACGCTCCGGGAGAGCAAGTGGTGATCTGTAATGCTGAGGTTTAAAGGGTTGGATATGGTTGGGAGGTTTTGTGGGTTCGGATACGCGGCGGCGCGTGGACGGACGCGGCGGGAGAGGAAAGTGGAGAACAAGTGGGGGTTTGAAATAAGGATGTTGGAAGGGTGAGAGCGGAGAAAGGACGTCGGAGAGTTCTGGTGGGGGATGTGGGGAGGGTGGAGTGCGGTGGCGGCGCGTAGGAGAGGTGGTAGATTTGCTCTGGTGATGGCCATTTCTTGGAAAGGGGTCTTCTGTGGGATTGCTTTTTGATATGTTGAGTTATTAGAGCAAGTCCAATGCTAGATGTTATATTTCTATTGATATTGCTATAATATAACACCAAAAAGTGTTTTTTGGTGCTAAAATAAAACTTCCACTCCAATGCTAAGTTCTATAACTAATTTCAAATTTAACCAACTCATTAACTTTTACCTAACTTCTATAAATAAAATATAGAACCAAGGATGTGGCAACATGGATGGATCCATCCTTGATTTCGAATATAGAACCAAGGATGCATCTATGCATGGATGCATCCAAATATAGCACCACTTTGGAGTTGAGTTTTTTTACTTTTGATGCTATAATATAGCAATAGAATCAAGTATAGCATTGTATTGGAGTTGCTCTTAGGTTAAGGCTGTCTCAAAATTTGATACAAAAGAATACTCCGTATATAAGCCAGAGGGGTTAAAAGACGTTGAAACATGGAAATTGCATTCTTGTAAACACGAGATGGGGACACAAATTGCATCCTAACCGTAAACATTCAAACATTTGGAGTTGTCTAGCCATGGGATCGAACATCCAAGGGTCCACATTAAAACAAGTTCTCTACACGTTAAGCGCTTTTAAAATGGTCCTGACCAGTTTTTAGGTCTTCCAGGGTGAAATTACAAATTTACCAATTCAAAGAAAAGTTGACGATATACTAGCTTACAATTTACATGAAAACGAACCCCAGAGATTACGATTTTTAAGCAAACCAAGGTGCTAGCCTGTGGGGCTGGATTTTAGTCATTTAATTTTCGAGTAGTGCTAGGTGCATATAATTGTGTACATAAAATTTGTAAATAATGATGTGACAATTGAGGTGGAATGTTTTAATTGGGATGATTGATGTGAATACACGATGTTCATTCCATTCAAAACTCACCACAGGTCATTATTTACAAAATTTTGTACACAATTAAGTGCACCAAACATTTTCCTTAATTTTCTACCCAACTTTACTCTTGATACGATTCGTATCATACGGACATACGTGAATTGTGATGAAACCTAGGTTTGAACTTTGAAGAGCCAACTATTTTGTGCATACATTCATGAAAGTGGCAGTGTACACATGCAGCCTTATTATCATGCCTGAAGCGTTTATCTTTTACAAGGTATTAGCATGCAAAAAGAAAAGTTAGAGATTAATTAAAATAATGAATCGAAACATCAATTTGATGTATTAAAATAATAATAATAATAAATTTGTTAGACCTAATATATTAATTTTAGGTATGATTAATCGGATTGAAAAATGAAATCAGCGGAATATATTGTATCGACTAATCAGTAAAATCCACGATTTTTAAAATTATGGACACTGAATTTGCAAATAATGCTGAGAAATGCTTTGTTTATACGTATAACTGTTTACTATATGACAGAGTTAAAGAAATCTTACCAAGTACAATCAAGCTTGGAAGTCTTTGTGCAAATACCAAATATTAGAGAATAGACACAATTAAAATAACTGCAAAGATCCGGGACATGTAACATTTCTAAAGTTTCTTAAAAGTATTTGATAGGATCTGCGGCAGCCTTTCTGTTACCCCGAATTATTCCGCTCAATTGCAGTAGCAGCAGCTTCGCGTGGCATATACCTCTTATCGTCTTTCGCTATTGCCTCAGCTAGCATGACTGATCCCATTTGTTTAGTTTTGCGATTCACTTTTGTAGGCCAATTATCTTCATTCCATTCGCCTGACCAAATTTTGTTAGTCCCGTCAAACTTAATCGAATTCAAAGGTACGTTGGTAAGACCCTTAATAAAAATCGAGTGTCCTTCTCCCAACAATTTTGGCAAGTCTTCAAACTCATCCAACATTATTGAAACAACTTGAGTAATTTTGGAAGAATGTTTTGCTGAGTCTAAATTGAACACAGTTCTTTTAGACTCGGACTTGGACAATTCATCAACAGGGGTTGAGATTCCAATTCCGCCACAGAAAGAAATAAGCCTAAATCAAAACATATCAAAGTCACAAACAAAATGACAATATAAAAAACTGAGAAAGACATTAATAAACTGAAAATACGATTAAATTTCAGACGAGCACCGATTAGTTGTTGCAAGAATTTCATCGTTGTCCTTGGAATATATCTGCTTCACTGCAAGAATGGTGTAATTCCTTTGCAAGGCGGTGACAACATGATCAGGCTGCGCTAACACCTCGGTAGCTGACAAATAGAGTTCATAATGATATTTGGCTCCAACAGTTTTAGCAGCTGCATTACTAAATTTGTTCCCCTTAATGGGTCGAGTCAGACCCTCGACGACTAGGTAGTGCCCCTTACGGTACATGTGTGGTATTAAGCCGTGAAACCTCATCTCCTGATTATCAGTTACGGTTGCGAACATTCTTGGTTTTTCTAGATTGTTGTACAAATGTATTATCCCTCCTGCTGCTGCAATGCAACCGAAGGCTAGAGCGTAATCCAAGATGTGGAAAGTTCTTCGACGCTTGTGAAGAGTGGTGGCGTGTGTGTGCAGGCTCCGGGAGAGCAAGTGGTGATTTGAAATGCTGAGGTTTAAAGGGTTGGGAAACGCGGTGGCGCGTGGAGGGACGCGGCGGTGAAGGAAGGTGGAGAACAAGTGGGGGTTTGAAATAAGGATGTTGGAAGGGTGAGAGCGGAGAAAGGACGTCGGAGAGTTGTGGTGGAGTGCGGTGGCGGCGCGTAGGAGAGGGGGAAGATTTGCTTTGGTGACAGCCATTTCTTCGGAGGGGGTCGGTGGGATTGGTGTCTGATATTTTGAGTTATTAGGTGAAGGCTGTCTGAAAATTTGATACAGAAGTATGGGCTTTTTACTGTGTGTGAAGTAATGTCATATAGAGGGGTTATTATACTCACTTCGTCTATACAATCATAGTATATATTTTGTCACAGCCAGAGGGGTTAAAAGACGTTGAAACATGGAAATTGCATTCTTGTAAACACTTGAGGAGTGATGCACGAGATGGGTACACAAGGGTCCACATTAAAACAAGATCTCTTGACATTAAGCGCTTTAAAAATGCCCCTGACCAGTTTTTAGGTCTTACAGGGTGAAATTACAAATTTACCGAGTTAGAGAAAAGTTGAGAATATACTCAGCTTAAAATTTATTAGGGTTCTTCTAAGGAGACTAATCGCGATCTAATCGCTGTTCGGTTGACCACCATCTCGATTAAGCATTAATGGGTGGAAAAATCATTTTTCTTCAAAATCGGTGAAAAAGAGATTAATCGGTCAAAAAAAGGTATTAATCGGAAAAAGTCGGTCAAAAATCGGTGAATTTAAAAAATTTAAAAATAACAGGTAAAAAAAATTAATTTTGTAAATTTAATTTCAAATAAAACAAAAGGCACAGAAATGACAAATTACAGAAGTTAATGTTGTTTTTATTACCCCCTCCGTCCCCCAATACAAGTCTCTTTTAGAAGAAAATATTTTTCTCATAATACATGTTCACTTTTAGTTTCCAATACAAATATATTGGCATTATTCCAAAATTATACTTCTTGAAAGTTGTATAACAATTAATGAGGGTTGGATATAAGTCTACATTCATGCATTTATTAGGGGTACAAGTGAGAAAATATTATCTAATTAATGTTTTTTTAATATTCATAATTTTTTCAAAAGAGACTTGTATTGTGGGACGGAGGGAGCACCTTTCACTCTTTCAATATTAGCTCCCAAATTTTAATTAAAAAAATCTGCAGTATCTTCCTGCGCAGATTAAATCAAATTCAAGTTTATATATGGGATGACTGGACTTGTACGTATATATAGGCATGTTTTGTGTTATAAAAAATCATTAATCTTTTGATTTTATATATAAGATTATAAATTTATAATATATATAATTATATTAATATATATATAATTAAAAAAATAATATTAAAGTGATTATGATTAATGGTCCGATTAATCACTCCGATTAATCTCTAATTATCTAACTAGTCGCCGAACGATACGTTCACCGACTAATTAAGTTCAATTTTCGTTTTTTACTGCAGTTTAGACGAAAACGAACCCCAGTGATTATGATTTTTAAGCAAACGAAGGTGCTAGCGTGCGGGGCTGGATTTTAGTCGTTTAATTTTCTACCCAAGTTTACTCTTGATACGAACATACGTGAATTGTGATAGAACCTAGGTTTGAACTTTGAAGAGCCAACTGTTTTGTGCATACATTCATGAAAATGGCAATGTGTACACAGCCTTATTATCATGCTTGGAGCGTTTCTCTTTTACAAGGTACTTACTTTCTCTGTCCCAGTCAATTGTATACGATTCTTTTTCACTGCTCGACACGCATTTTAAGATTTTTATAAAACATAATTTTATAACTTATTTTTAAAATTTTTCTTTTCTGTATAAAAATATAAATGTTGTATTTTTATACAGAAAAGAATATCTTAAAAATAAGTTGTGGAACAATGTTTTATTAAAGCATTAAAATTCGTGTCGCGCATTCGTCCCCCAATGTATACTATTGAATGGGACGGAGGGAGTATTACATGTTAGCATCCAAAAAGAAAAATGTACTGTGGTATTCCCTAATAATTGATATCATCATTTTTCTTTAGCCAAGCAGCAAATCACAAATATAGCTCCTGTCTAAGTCGACAGGACTTGCAAGTTGCAACAATATTAACGAAGAAGTATTCAAGTCTATACTGTCTTATTACTGTTTAACTAGCATAAAAGCCCGTGCGAGGCACGGGCCTCTAGTTTTTACTGTGTTTTAAGTAATATTCATGTATCATCATATTGTCCTTGTACTGGCCTTGAGTTTGTATTGTGTTTTAAATAATATCATCTGTCATCATATTGTTCCGAGCGTAACTGTTACGTTTTATTTTTTGACAAAATGTGTAAATATGAAAAATGCAATATTTGCAACCTTATAGCATTAGTAGTAATAATAAGTACTATTTCCTCCGTCCCATTTTATATGACCCTTATTTTTTTGGGACATCTTTAAAATAATAAACTTATTATACTTACTATTTTTGAATACTACTTTTCATTGTTACACCCACCACTTCTCTATTTTATACTCTTTTTTTATTAATAAACACTATTACACTCACTGCTTACTTCCACTATCTCAAATTTATTATTAAATTTTGATATTTTCCACCACATTACCCACTTTCCAACTAAATTTACTCTTTTTTTACTACCTTTTTCTTAAATTCCGTGAAACTCAAATATGGTCACTTAAAATGGGGCGAAGGGTATATATTTTTTTAAAAAAAATTATGGATAAAAAACTACATTTGAACTGATATTTTTATATTCAAATTCGTTAGGATATAGAGACCATTATCATATTATCTACGTTCAAAATTATATTCGAAATTAATACTGAAACTTTTAGATTTTAAATATATTATACCTCATTAAAAGTATCTGTAATTTATTGTTGAAAATATTAAATTATTTCATCTAATATAACCATGATTTTGATGATAACTTGATTTTGTATGTGAATTACGATATGCTAAATCATGATTAGATGAAGATGTGTGGTCCGCGTTGTCTTACATTTATTTCTTCTTTTTTGAGTGTACGTTTGTGTAATGGTTAAGTGATACATGATGGGCGGATCATCAACACATTCTTTTTAGCATACGTTGCACACAGTTTGTATAAATAGAAATTAAAACATATGTTATATGTAAAAATACTCATACCTTAATTTATCATAAAAGCATCTATCGAACTACTAACTTTATAATTGTACCCAAAAAATTCCAACACGTTTGATGTGGCTTACCCTTTTAATTTTCATATCAATTATATAGCACTTCAATGTCTTAGATTTTTATTGTTAATTTAAAACATTAGATGATTACTTTGATGCAATGTTATAATATTGTCCTGTTATAAAATTTTAATTTTTTATCATTAGTTGTCTGAGCTTGTTGATTAAGACTTTTAATGATTTGTCATGTAATTGTTATAAACCAGATCTCAAAATGATTTTCTGGAATTTCAAATAACAAAAAAAATGTAGATATGAGTTAGGCCCCATGAAATTCATAAAAACATGAAATATTTAGTTTAATTAGTCGTGTAGTTACTTTTTATATTTGTGCAAACTCACATTTTTAAATATTTTTGATACTCGTATTTCTTTGGGGTGAGCAATGTTATATATCATGTTCAATTGTTAAAGATCATATCAGTTGTTAAAGATCATATCAGGTGTTGTTCGATATTCTCTGGATTATGGAAAAAATATTCTTGTTGTAGTCCCGTTTAATCAGATATTAGTTTTCACCGTATCACGTTGGATTATCCGGTTCAGAATTAATTATATTTTTTTAGTTTGATTAGTAAATGATTGATTAGTTTAATTGTAATTTGAATCATTTTGTTTAACTGGTATGTTATATATTGATGGATGACATATTAAAATTATATTTTTAAAACTCTAATATACATAACTTATTTCTATATGTTATTTTATTTTAACCAAGTAAAATTCATAATTCAATTCTTTTTAGCAGGTCTCATAAACGCGTTTTATATTCATTTGGTTGAATTTTGAGCAACAATATAGAATTTCCCGAAATTTATCGTCATATCACAAGTTATAATATTTCAAATTCATATATCATCAAAATTATATTATTGAGATATATTTTTTAGTATCAAATTTGATGTCTTTCTCACTATTCTTATATCTATAATATTTTTTTAAAAAAAGTTTAGTTACACGTGTAATTCTGAATTCATAAGTTTAAATAAAAAGTAATTTGAATAAGTTTAGTAAGTTTTAATGTATGTAGTTAATGCTTTTTGAATAACAAACTAATTGATTGTGTAGTTGAAGTGGTGTGAGTGGTGTATTTGCATTTGAGAGGTCTTGGGTTCGATTCTAATGATTAACATCTTTTTTATATTTATGAAGAGGAGTTAGGTTCGGAGTTAGGCTCAGGCTCGGAGCTAGGTAATTTATTTGCTTAGGAGGGAGGCTTGACACGGACCTGTTGGGTTACTATATATATAAGTAGATTTTCTGACGAACATTTTAGCCGCTTACGGCTTATCACTCGGGGGACTTTCAAGTTGCAACAATATGAAGGAAGAAGTATTTAAATGTGAAACCTCATTTAGGCCTGTCAATAGTGCGAAAATCCGATCCGACCCGATCCAATCCGGGTCATTTTAGCGGATATGAATTTAACAAAAAAAAATCCGATCTGAAATACGATCCGATAAGAAAAATCCAATAATAAATGGGTTGGATATGGATTTAGTGTGATCCGATCCGTTTATAACTCGATCCGGTTAATAATTAAATAAATAAGTAAATAAATATATTTTGTATTATATAATAATATATTTTATTCCTGATAGTATTTACAGGAGAGTTAATAGTTAGTTATATTTAATTCAGTTACTACTAATTACATAAACACTTGCAATGGGGCAATATGCAGCAATCCGCGCAGTGGTAAAGATTCCTGTGCAAACTTGATGGTCCATAACATAGTCTTGTGTCTCCTGCCAGTCACCAGTCACCACTAACCAGTGTCTTCTTTATTTATTTTTTATGTTTACTTGTTTTATTTATTTTTTCTGGTATTTATCTTCCCATTTTGGTATTGTTTTTTTTTATTGGACAACTAGACTTGGCCTATCATTTTTCCTTATTTTGTTTAATGCATTCTTTAATCTTGTATATAATAAATTTATTTTTATATGAACATGGAAATAAATTCATTTCTACGTGATAAATTTATTTTTTAGTATTCATTTATATATATGGTAAATGAATCGGATATCCGATCTGAGATCCGTGATCCTAATGGATATGGATATGGATCGGTTTAAAAAAAATCCGGTCCCGATTCGATCCGAATCCGAATTCGATAAAATAAATGAATATGGATATGAATTTAGGTCGATCCGATCCGAACCCGATCTATTGACAAGCCTAACCCCATTTATGGAATAAGTATTTAAATGTGAAACCCGATTTGATAAAGCAGGATAATCTGAGCATGACATGGAGGCTGGAGCGATCGACCACTAGGTTTGATAGCTTTTTTTTTTTTGGCTTCTTCACCTTCAATTAAGTGCTTCAGCAACGTTGCCAAACGGACCGAATTTAAGTGAAGTGAGCTTCTATAACTTTTAAGTTCATAAGTTGACATGCCAAACACCCACATAGTAAGTCTCCAAAATAATTTCCAGAATTTATTTTTCTATTCAAAAGTTCCTGCATTCCCTTCCCCATCTTCACCTTTATTTTCGTTTTTTATTAGTTTGTTTCTCTTTCTTTATCAGAATTTGAAAAATTTTAGATAAAAAAGAGTAAAGTACTGGTGGAGCTGTGTGTGCATGTTCAGGTTGGAGGTGAAATGGGGATATACAGTGTGACCGCATATTTGGGGGCTTGATTGTAATCCCTAACCCTATAACCCATTTTGAGGCTCCGGATGGAAGATGGATTTTAGTAAAAAGTTAAATATTTCCTCAAATATTTGAAGGTGGGGATCCCATTAGGGGTGAGCAAAAAACCTAATAAATCCGAAACCGAAACCGCTAAAAACCGGTCTAATCCAAACCGTATACAACCGAACCGGAACCGAAACTGAAAATTTAGAAACCGAACCCGAAACCGATTATGCGGTTCCGGTTATAGCTAGCAACCGATCCGAAAAAAACCGAACCGATCCGATTTTTAAAATAATTATAATATTTGTAATTTATATAAAAATTTAAATTTCAAAATAAATACTAATTATATATATATTAGTTATTACTTATTCGAATATGATCCTTGTAGATATGCAAACCACTTCACAGTTAATTCAGCTTAATTTTTCACAGTTAAATTGATCTTGGTCAGAGGATTAATGACATAACCAGAGTACATGTTATGTAACCAAGATGAATTAACAGGCATCATTTCATATAAAATATATACTCCAGTGAGTTTGTTCCTACATATTAAATAGTTTTACATCCAAAGGAGAGACCAGTGGTCCATAATCTGAGGGAGAGATCAGTGGTTCAAGTATTAGCTTAATTCAGGAACACGCAGTTGATAAATTTATGATTTAATTATAAGGATCGAATTATTTATGTATAATAATTCTTGGTTTTTTTTTTTACGGTTTTTTAACCGAAACCGAACCGATAAAAACCGAATCCGAGCTTTTGAACCGAAACCGAAACCGAGGATGAGGTTGCGGTTGCGGTTTTTGATTTTTAAAACCGAGGGCATGCGGTTCCGGTTGCGGTTTTATCCAAAAACCGCACCGAACCCGCATCCGCTCTCCTAGATCCCATTGAGAATGCTCCTAGGTAAAGGCAGTCTGAAAATTTGATACAAAAGTATGGGCTTTTCACTTCGTCCTATTCAGTTATATTTTTTTTGTCGCAGCACAGAGTTTAAATAACGTTCAAACATGGAAATTGCATTCTTTATTAACACTTGAGGAGTGATGTACGAGATGGGGACACACATTGCAGCCTAACTGTAAACATTCAAACATTTGTAAATTTCTAGCCATGGGATCGAACATCCGAGGGTCCACATTAAAACAAGATTTCTACACGTTAAGCCCTTTAAATGACCAGTTTTTAGGTCTTACATGTGAAAAATTGCAAATATACCAAGTCTGTCACCACAAAAGTTGAGAATATACTAGCTAACATGAAAACTAACCCCAGTAAATAGTAATTGTGATTTTAAAGCAAACCAAGGTGCTAGCCTATGTGGTTCGATTTTAGTAGTTTAATTTTGTACCCAAGTTTACCCTTGGTACGAACGTAAGTGAATTGTGAATTGTGCATACATTCATGAAAGTGGCAATGTACAGCCTTATTATCATGCCTGAAGCGTTTTTCTCTTGGTTAACGTCATGACATAAAATTGTTAGAAATCTGTGAAATAATCATGTCTGTTGAATGAATATTGAGTGATTAGGATCAATATACAAAATTTTAATAAATATTGTATTTTTTAACGGTTGTATGTGAATTCATTGAGCATTCAAAAAATGCTGGACGGGTCATATTCGTCGTGCACTAATGGAAAAACATTATATAGATAAATTTTTTATTATTATAACAATAGTCGTAATATGTTCATCCAAAACTGAATATCGAGATATTCATATGTAGAGACCTGTTAACCAGCTTACTGTTACTTATCCTTTACAAGATATTAGCATATTGTGGTTTCTCAAATAATTGACATTATAGTTTTTCTGTAGCCAAGCAGCAAATTACTCAGCCCTAAATAACATTATGTACAAATTAATAACGAAATTACTCGATTTACCGGACTATAATTTGATACTCAATTGTATTATAATTGCTTTCGATCTTTTTATATGTGTTCTATGGTGTTAAAAAATTAATTCTGAACACAATTATATTTTATAAAATTCATATAAAATAAATATAAGTATCAAAAATCAAAATTCAGTTGAAATGAGACAAAGAGATTATTAATCCTATTTGAATTTGAACTTGAGTATTTTTTTTTATTTTATTAAATGAGCTCAAATGTCAAACTACTCGGTTCATGATACTCTAATTAAATATTATTTTACTATATATTAGTTATATCATACAATAAGTATTTTAAATGTTGTATAAAGTTGAAATTTTGCATTAAATCAATCTTATTATATTTTGTGATTTTATAGGATAAAAACTTTGTAAGTCTAAATGTAAAGACAACCCTATCTGTTACATAGGGATGATAACTCAACAATAGAACAGGACAAGTAAATAACACTACGCCTGCACCGGAATCGGAAGATACGAAGACAAAGGTTGAAGAAGCCATCTACAGTCTTGAAGGAATAAGTTCACTGGAAGAAGTTCATTAATATGTTCATGCCTCAGTGAAGAATAAAGATTGAAGTATTCAAGATTGTGGAAGCAATGAAGATGTTGTCCAAGTACTCGAAAGATTTCAGTGCAACCCCTGAAGCAAGATATTTCTATATATCTTGGTTGGTTATTTATAATCAACAAACTGAAGCATAAACTAACCCGGAACCGACTGATCAATGTTTGCTGACAAAGACGGTACAATGTTTAACTTCAGTGTTAGTCGCTTGTGAACCAGACCAGTGCACTAAGCGTCAGCACGTACGGAGCTTTGCAAAGTATTTATCGATCGAAGAATTGATCCAGTCATATCAAGTCATTTGTTCCAAAGCCAAGTCAAGCCAAATGCCAGCTATGCCAAAGCTTACTGCTCAAATGCCATATGTCAAAGCTTCCACAGAAAGCCATATCAGGAAGTGACATTTTATATATGTGTGCACTTATATATTTGTATATGTACAAATATAATCATATATGTATATATGTATATTTAATTAAATATAATATATATAATATATATGTATATATGTTTTTAAACATATGTATATGTATATTTATATGTATATATATTTAAATAAATATATATGTATATAGTATATGTATTTATATTTCACATAAACACTTATATATTTAAGTGTATATATATATATTATATTATGTGCATAAATATGTGTATATTTATATCTATAGATAATTATATATATATCCCTATATATATTTATATTTATATTTACATATAATTTTATGTATATTATATATATTTAAATATATGAGAATATATTTAAATATATGTATATATATATATTACTATATGTTTATATAAATATTATTTATATACATTTATATATATATCTTTATTTATACATATATTTATATAATATTATGAATATAATATATTATATGAATGAAGCAAACTCAAGTCAATCTCAGTCAAAGGAGTGATAACAAGAAAAGACATGAGAAATTGTCTAAGTACCAAGTTCATTACAGGAGGATATAAGTGCACTTGGAGCGCAAACTTTGACCAGTCAAAGTTTGCGACTCCAAGTTCTACTCACAGCATTTCTACTTAGTTTCTCCAAGTCATGGCTGTGTACAAGTAAGTGGCGCAAGGTTTGACCTCAAGTCAAAGCGCCAACTTTGACTTGAGTTCACTTCTAGATTTGTCTAAGGCAACAACTGTGGTACAGTGTGCTCAGTTGAGGCGCAACCTTTGACTCTGGTCAAAGTTTGCGCCACAACTCTCCAACCATGTCCAAAGGCGCAAGTTCAGTAAAAATCTTCTAAGGCATCACAGTGGAGTACCATAGGGCGCAAGTTTTGACTGGCGCCATGTTTGACCTTCTCATTCAAACATATATATACATATGTGTATCCAAGCGCAAGTTTGTGATATATATATATGTATATATATAACTGGCGCCACTTCAATCATTTACTGGGGAGTTAGTTTTATTTTTATAAAACGAAGTCGTCCTGGACGAACTCGTTAACCATGGTTAGTTTATGAAAGCCTATAAATATGTGATTGTGGTTCTCACAATTAACATCATCCTTCGGGATGGATGGCCAAGTGCTATGCACAAACTCTCTCAAATATACACACACCCTAGCCTAGTTTTGTACCATAAATATTTGTAGTGGATAGGGCTTGTAATATTTAGAGGAGTGGTCATTGTAGCCAACCTTCGGGTTTGGATTTGTAGCACCTTCGAGGTATTTATCAATATACAGATATACCTTGGAAAATATTGTGTGTTGGTTTAATATTTTAATATCCTCAGAAACCGACCCAATAAATATCCGGAACACGAAACCCATTACAGGACTGCAATTTATTTATCCGCAAGATTCGAAAGAATTTTAAATTGTAGTGAGTATCGTATTCAACCCCCCCTTCTACGATACTTTGGACCTAACAATTGGTATCAGAGCGAGGTTGATTGATATACAAATCAGGATCCTTACTGTACGGAAAATCAAGAACCTAGCTTTTGATATTTGATTAGGGGGAATGTTCTTCCGGTTTGTGTTGCTGAATTTGTCCGTAGGCCTAAGCAAGGATTATCCGTCGGATACTGAACTTTGGACCAGGACTTATAAATTTATACTTTAAATTTTAATAAGTTTATTTTATAAATTTGACTTAATTTATTTTAAACTTATTAATTGAGTTTATTATGAATTAATTAAATTTATTTTATAAACCTAATTAAATTTACTTTATAAACTTTACCAAATTCAATTATTAAATTTGTTTAAATTTATTTTAGACTTGTAAAGTTTACTCTTAGACTTTACCAAGCTTATCATAAATTTTTATAAATTTATTATTTAAATTTGTATAGTTTATGATTTAAATTTAAGTTAAAATCTAGAATATAAATTTAAGAGGATTTTAATGATTATGGATATAAGTTCAGTTCAAGGGTTCAATTTAGTTTGTTTTGGAAGCTATGATTTAATTGGAGACGAGACACTTGAATATTTTCAAAATTTAAATTTATTTAATAAATTTTAATATATTTACTAAATGGATTTAAAATAAATTTATTCCAAACTTATTCAGTTTATTATGAATTTATTTGAATTTATTTTTTTTAAATATAATTAAATTTATTTTATAGATTTGAGTAAGTTCATTTTATACTTTATTTTCTTTTATCTTTTAAAACTTATTTTTAAATTTATTTTCTTTATAATTTAAACTTAGTTTAAATAATCAAGTGTCCCGTAACCTTTTTAATTATTCTACTCCAAGACAAATTAGATTGACATTTAGTTGAGACGGATCAGGCTGACAGATTACAAGACAAACACCGGGCTTTCAAATACCAGATTTTCAGAACCGGTTTTGGAAGTACATTGATGACCCAATCTAATTGATTTCTCAAAGGATTATTAGAAGCAGTTTTTCTATGTTCAACAAAGATGATTTTGATTCAAAGAAGATTCTATTGAAGACTGATTGGACACTAACTGACAGTGAATTTTGAAGAAGGTACTTCAGGCCTTGATCTGAGTAATTACTCCGACTTGATTATCAGATCACCAGATCAGGATGGGAATTTGCTACATCTACAATGAAGCATCTTTCCAGGGCTCGGAATGTCAACTTTGAATGGCACCACTAGTAGTAGGAAAAGAGAAGTTTTTACAGAAGAATCTTCAAGGGATTTCAATCTAACTCAGTGATTCAGGGATATACAATTACACAGTGAATTGTATCAATGCTAAATCCATCCAAAATCAACTGAACCAAAGACAGAGAACTGTGGAGGTTTATGGATATAATTATCGAGTTACTACCACACCAAATCAGTTTCGTGCATTTATGTCAGAACCTTAGGATTGAACAGAAGAGTTTGTAACTGCTGAATTTGAGGAAGCTCAAGTCGACGAAAGTTAACACTTTTGAAGAATGTGAGGACAGAACTTCAAGGATTAGCATAACACTGTCTGAGAGGTTTAGTCATGTCAGATTCAGATGGAATCTATTGGTTTTAAGTGGAGACTCTTCAGGGTTCAATTCAACAGGCTGTTTGAAAACTGAGTTGGTCAGCACACACAATATTTTTGGTATCTTTAGCAAAAGAGGGTTGCTATATATATTTGAAGCCTCGACAAACAAGGATGATAGGGCTTGTCTGAAATTCAAGTGGATGTTTTGAAAGAAACATCACAACAAGTTCTTATGCTATTTTAGGAAAGGTGTGAGATGGATCAATTGCTAATGAGAAGGATGATTATGGTTATCTGGCTATCCTAGCATTCTCTGAAGATGACTCAACTCGCACATCTCAGGTATGAATTCTTTCTATCTATGCAATACATATTTCTTTATATTCAAAGCATGTTATAAATCTCTGAGTAGAATTGTTTAACACACAAGCACAAGCATGATAGCATCACAATAGATAATGATTGGACTAGTATGCTAGATCACTGTTCTGGTAACTAGGATTGATGATAATCGTGTGCATGTGTCTTTAGCAGATTCTTAACATGTGTATGAATATTTAGGATTTGATTATTTGCAATGGTGAGATTAGAAGCTTTCCTTTGGAACACAACTCTTAGTTTTAGGGGTTATGATCCTAGCATGTATAACTTTGTTAAAACACTTACTTTCAGATTCCTTAGTACAATTAGATTTGCTTATTTATCTGAATTGTTCGTTAAGGAATTTATTTGTTCTACGATGGAATGTCTACCTTGTGTCAGTAGAAATTTTAGAACTTCATGTTAGATCTAAAACTGACTGAGGTAATAGAGATAGTATAATGCCATATAACAACAGATTGGAATCAGATCCTTATGCTTTTCGAAGATTATTGAATATATGTAATTCTGCTTTCTACCTGTTGCATTTGTGTTAATTGGTTTAAGTAGAGAGTACTGAATCTTCTGAATTGCATAACTGCCTGTCTTGCTCTTGTCTTATCTTTGATTGTTTGTCATGTGTATTCAACATCATGTCTGCTTATTTTCATGTCATGAATGCATGTCTTTGTACTTGCATTGATTTTAGAAAAGCATGTTTGAGAATCATATTAGGGCAATGTCTAGATAAGAATTAGCATGTTAAGGTTGCTTCTGTTGTTACTACTGTTAAAGAAAAATCTCTAATCCATCCGGACCCATTTATGATTGGGGACCATAGAACTCTTTCCATTTGTGATTGCAGGTTACATACGATCTATATGATTTTTGGTGCACTCTGTTTGCTGAGTAGCTGAAATCATATGATTCACCAAAAGTACCCTGTTAGCAAATGTGATCATGTGAGCAGTTCCGTCAATAATCTTTGAAAGATGACAACAAAGATTCTCTTGCGGGACATGCCTGTTTTCCTGGAATGTCATTATGGAAGCATATCTTTCTTGCAAGAAGTCAAAACACACATTCCTAGTATCAGACGATTCTCTGACAAAGGACATTATGTCAGTTCATGGAATAGTGTTTTATCTTAAATCAGGAAGGATGTGAATTTTGCTCGTAGCTAATATGGAACTTCAATTGAAGATGGAGTGAGTTGTTTCGATAGTGAAGCTTCATCGATGAGTATTAGCTATGGCACTTGAAGCTCTCACACTTGTATGTCAGAACAAGGAGCTCTTTCTATTCGTAAGAAGAGAATTGGTGAGAGGACTACCTCATCTGGAATTCATTATTGGATGAAGAATATGAGTTATGTCAAAATAGGGAAGTCGAAGGAGTATCGCACAGAAGCAAAGATATGATCAACATTACTGAGCCGCTTCAGATGATACGTATGGATTTCTACGGATCAGCTAATGTCATGTCTGCAAACAAAGCCAGATATCTTTTTGCGATGATCATTGACTACTCTAGATTCTTTCGTGTTGTTCGTATGTGTTCGAAGGACAAGACGTCACAAATGAGGGTTGATCAAGATGAACCCTAATCATTGATAAATCCAGAAAGACACCATTTTTGTAAGTGGCCAATCAGAAGCAAACACTAACTCTTGGTATGTGTTTGGAGGAAAATGCCTCTTTGCAACTCTTGCATTTGAAGCTCAAAGAATATTTTCCTCGGCTACTCTATGAAGTCTACAATCTACAGGGTGATTGTGATTGATCAATAGAAGGTGATTGTAAGTCTAGACGGGACATTGAACGACACTTTGCTCCAAGCTGTTAAAGGTGATAGTATTGGTTTAATAATGATTCAGATCCAAGCAGAATCTCTTTGCAAGGATAAGGATTATTAAGGAAATCCCAGCAACAGCTTAGGGGGAGCAGTTGGTGGATCCACTAGTCAAACTCAACACCAAATTGAAGATGAACAGGACATATGAAGAACGTATCTGCTTAGACAAAGGGTTTGGACTTTGGAGTCAATATCATTCCCGGGTTCTAGTTCTTAAATGTTCTGAATGGTGAAGTGAAGACTGGGAGAGCTATTGTGAAAGGATGTTGTTTCTTTGGGTTTCAATCTGAAGTGAAACTTGAGGAAGATTCAGAAGCTCTTAAAGGGATCCAGATTGAGTGATTGCACAACAAGATGATCTCAATCAGTTTGAAAGCAGATTGTGCGGATTCTAATACCTGACCTAATGTTAATTCAGTACTTAATACTTGTCGGGTATTCAGATTCCAACTGGATGTTTTTGGCTCTGTTACGAGGGACAAGCCAATTTGGTTGCTTAGAGTTACTTCAAAAGAGAAGGTTATGAAGATGACAGAAATAGAATCTTCAAGTTCAGGACTCTACATCTTAGAGGACTTAACGACCTTCAAAATTGAACTAAAGCGCCACTGACGAGACTTGGGTTCAGGATATTACAGTGAGCTAGAAGATGAAGCTTCATACAACATTTCAAGGACTTTGCAGTTGCAGATCCAACAGAATTTGTATTCTCTTTCTTCACCAGCTCTCTATGAGTTGTTATCCAAGACCTGATGATAGTCACGGACATGGTATGACTTCTGACTAGCATATTATTCTAATATTTGTTTGCTAGAGTCATATTTGGTATCCAAATTATTACCTCTCATGATATAAGGCACACACAATACAACTATCTGTGCTGTGATACCATGATTATATTATATGTGGACTAATGTCACTTGTGCAAGATAATTGCTAAGTGAATGCAGACTAGTGATATGATGAGTTTGTTGGAAAGTTGCAATTCTTTATGGTCTACTAGTTAGCCTAAAGAATGATGGCAATAAAAGGAAGTCAAGGATCTTTTGAATATGCGCATTTTGGAAGATTCTAGACCTGCCAAGACTTATGCCAACAACCACTGGACTTCATCAGTACAAGAAAGTAACATCAACTGAAATGTCAAGTCTCAGAGGTATTCAACTTATCACTTTACTTAACTGCAAGTGGATCACATACTATACTTTCTATAAGGTATTACTTCTCTCATGAGCATGTCTATCGTATTTCTTGAATGAATTCATGAGTATTAAATTGTCTATACATAGGACTTGTGAATTTATTTAAAATCCAGTACCTCGTGCTTTTTGCTATTATATATGATTGCCATGTTTATTGTTTTGCATGCTTAGATGGTGATTATATGTTTTAGCATGAGCGTTTGTTATTTCAATTATTTAAATTATGTTGCATGACAATTAAGTGACTTATTTGTTCATGATTTAAATGATTAGAGATGACATGAAGCATGACTTAATTATGTTATTTTTCTTGATCTATACCTCTTTAATAATTGGTATCTAGTAGAGAAACTTTATCATAATGTGGTCGTGATATATCTGTATTTGTGAACATACTTAGGATTATTTTCTAGGTTGAATTCACTTTTATAGGTATAAAATCTGAAGCATGACTTATTTGTTTCTAGACTTGTGACTTGTATCAGTAATTGGTATGTGGTTAGAATTTAGTCATGATATACTAGTATTCGTGGAGTTACTTAGATTCTCTCTAGGCTGAATCCATTTATATTAGTGTATATATGTGAAGCATAGCTATTTGTGTTAGATATTTGATGATTTATTAATTGGTATTTTATTTCATGTCTAACTGCATATAGGTGTGATACTTTTAGTGTTAGTGATATTTTGCATGCTTATATGTTGATCACTAATATTGATTGTTAATATTTTCTGCGAGGAGTTGTGTGAGTTCACTTGTGTTTAATGATTATCTGTGTAAGACTCGTGAACTTTTCTTCAACTTTCCCTCGGGCTTGCGTATATCTTTGTATGATTGTCATGATTTTAGTTGTTATATGCTGATATGATAATTATATGATATTGCGTAGGTAATTATTATTTTATCTTAGTTAAATTGTGATCCATGACAATTATATGCTTATTTGTTTCATGATTGACTTTGATAGAATAATAGATGCATGATTAATTCATTTTTGAAATATTTAATTGGTATCTATTTCTGATGCTTTATTGATGTTTTATTTGTGAATTGATTGTGATGTATTGGCACTGGTGAAATATTGTTGCATATTTCTTAAAACCACTGGTGCTAATATATTTTAGGTGCTTAATATTCTGAGTACTAGGGAGACAACATAATCTTTATTCTGTCTCATATTTATGTTCTGGAGTGGTGAGTTTCTTCAAAGAAATTTTCTTATCAATAGATTTCAACAATTGGTATCCACTACTCTATCTCATAAATATTTCTTAGAATATTTTGCATCTATACATGTAGCGTCATAGGACGAGACATTGATTATCTTGTATTTGTGTACTTGGTGATCTTTGTCACTTGCAGCGTCTGTTTTGACGATGTGCTAGTATGAGGCCTTTTCACTAATTAGTGTGGCGAGTGCTTTATACACTATAGCGCATAAATTTTCTTGTTTCCTTTTTAAAATTGTAGTGAGAAACAGGAGTCTGTGTCTTTTTCAAAGACAAGTTCATTTAAACCTTTTATGCATAGATTCAGACTCTCGTACTCAAACCAGTTTTTAATGGAAAACTTTGATTCTTTCATCAGTTGTGATTGTCGTTCTTTATGCAAATCATTTTTACAATCACAACTGATTCATTTTTCTCAAAAGATTAAATGCAATTTCTTTCATTCAAAATCATAGATTTTCTAAAATGCATTTATATCTCCTTCTGTTCTTCGGAACTTAATCAGCCTCTTGGCTTTCCTAGATAGTCATAAGGTTGAAAACCAACAATCTTTATCCCCGACTATAAAACCAAATTCAGAACACATCCCAACTTTTCCCCTGGAGTAATAAGGAACTTTTCAAACAAAAAATCAATGAGGGAGAAACTGTACTCGTTGCAGCAAATAAGGATGTGAGGGATAGTGTACCCACAGCTCTACCTCTCAAGGAGAAAAGGTGTTTTCAAACTTGAGGTAACTGTTGCTCATCTGTATTCTCTCAAAAGAATATAGAGCTGAAAAGGCAATTAAACAGTCTCTGGAATCATTCTCTCAAAAGGATGAGTCCATTGAAATTCGCTCGTCAGCCAGAGCATCTTGTATTAAGTCAAGCACATCATCAGTAATCACTCTGATGAAGAGCCTAAACAAAAAATCTTATGGACACAATACAAGAGAGTGCACAGTAAGGTTAAAGGTTTTGTTCTAGAAGCAACTTCTTCATTTACCATTTTACGGTAGATAAGATGGTTGATGCCTTTACAGGTGTAAGGAGGAAACGAGGATCTCAATTGCCAAATCTTCAGGATTCTCGTCTCCCTCCCCAGATAAGAACAGATCTGGATCCAATCGGAATGGATTTCCTATTTATAGGAGATCGGCAACTCTCTGACTATGAGTCAATTTATTGATGAGTCAGTTGAGGATCGGGGATTTACGAAACCCCATTGCACCGCCAGTGACCTCTCTTGAAGGGGCTATGGTGATTTTCTCATGCAGGTACAGAAGACCATACTTTGAGTGCTGAGAGAAACACTGTGAGCCAAACACTGAGAGTTAAACACTTGGTGAGATTCTGAGAAGAACCAGTGAGATATCAGAATGAGAAATATGTGAGCATGAGTGAGTGCAAACACATAGGATTTTGAGAAGAGTGAAACACTTGTGAGGTACATATAATAATAATTGGTATTGAAAGCTCACAAGTTGTTGAAAGAATTGACGGAAGCAACTATGGTTCATTCCATTTCACGGTGTGAACTTATGGTTGATGATTCACTTGAATCATGTGTCTTCACAGACATTGAGGAGGACGTAGGCCTTTGCCATAATTAAGCCTTTGTCTAACCTCCCAGAGCAAACAACTCTGGATCCTTAATTGGATAAGCCACTTAGTGGTTGGCAACTTGTGGACCATGATTCGGATTTATCTGATGAGTCTGCAGGGACTGGGAATTACGAACTCCCATTGCACCACCGGTGACCCCCTTTAAGGGTGGCTAAGGTGATTTTCTTGCAGGTACTCAGCATTTTGGAAGCTCAGTATTTGTGTGGTGGGATACACTTACAGAACTCGTGAGTGACACCCTTACCCAAAAACCGAGAGAAAATTGAGTGTTGAGTGATACACCTGCAGAACATTTTAGTGAGACACCCACTAATTACCAAATTTATACCTAAAGACAAAGTGGATGTTGTTACTGGAATGTCAGTTTTTATTCCTTACTTTTCCGTTTGGAACCTATTCTTTCAGCATAGGGACCAACCCAATCAAAGTAAACCCTTCTTCTGAACTCTTTCTTCGACCCCAGCTTTAGCGTTGTTTAGTTCTCTATGGGGAGATTATCTTTTGGTACAGGAAGTATTGTACACGTTCCTTGACCTATTTGATACCACATATCCTCGGAGGATTCCACAACTAAGGGGGAGAATATATTTAGGGGGAGAATATATGAAAGGGGGAAGAAAAAGTAAGTTAGCTTTCTTCTGCTGTCTACAACTAAGGGGGAGTAAACTACTCTTTAGTGGTGTACTGCTGAGGGGAGATTTATCTTTCAACTAAGGAGGAGGATTGATCTTTCATCTAAGGAAGATAGCTACTTATCACTAAGGGGAACCTGATCAAGGTAACGGGAGGAGAAGTATAAGGTGATACAATTATTCTTCAGTAAGTGGTAGAAAGGAACTTATTCATTACCACTGAAGAATTTAATGAAGCTGCTGATTGTTCTTTGCATAATGGAATGTTTTGAATTCTCTTCAAGACAGACTATGAGGATTATCTGGCAGGTAAGCAAGAACCAGAGAAATAAAGGTGATATGCACATTTGTTATTTCTATTTCATGAAATCTGGAAATGTATTATATGATCCAGAAACTTTGTAGCATTATTTACTAGTCCAGGACTTTACTTTTTCTAGTGTTAGTTGAGTTATCCTCCAGAGGATTTGCTTGTTATGATTAACAAACAAATAGGGGGAGATTGTAAGTCTAAATGTAAAGACAACCCTATCTGTTACATAGGGATGATAACTCAACAATAGAACAGGACAAGTAAATAACACTACGCCTGCACCGGAATCGGAAGATACGAAGACAAAGGTTGAAGAAGCCATCTACAGTCTTGAAGGAATAAGTTCACTGGAAGAAGTTCATTAATATGTTCATGCCTCAGTGAAGAATAAAGATTGAAGTATTCAAGATTGTGGAAGCAATGAAGATGTTGTCCAAGTACTCGAAAGATTTCAGTGCAACCCCTGAAGCAAGATATTTCTATATATCTTGGTTGGTTATTTATAATCAACAAACTGAAGCATAAACTAACCCGGAACCGACTGATCAATGTTTGCTGACAAAGACGGTACAATGTTTAACTTCAGTGTTAGTCGCTTGTGAACCAGACCAGTGCACTAAGCGTCAGCACGTACGGAGCTTTGCAAAGTATTTATCGATCGAAGAATTGATCCAGTCATATCAAGTCATTTGTTCCAAAGCCAAGTCAAGCCAAATGCCAGCTATGCCAAAGCTTACTGCTCAAATGCCATATGTCAAAGCTTCCACAGAAAGCCATATCAGGAAGTGACATTTTATATATGTGTGCACTTATATATTTGTATATGTACAAATATAATCATATATGTATATATGTATATTTAATTAAATATAATATATATAATATATATGTATATATGTTTTTAAACATATGTATATGTATATTTATATGTATATATATTTAAATAAATATATATGTATATAGTATATGTATTTATATTTCACATAAACACTTATATATTTAAGTGTATATATATATTATATTATGTGCATAAATATGTGTATATTTATATCTATAGATAATTATATATATATCCCTATATATATTTATATTTATATTTACATATAATTTTATGTATATTATATATATTTAAATATATGAGAATATATTTAAATATATGTATATATATATATTACTATATGTTTATATAAATATTATTTATATACATTTATATATATATCTTTATTTATACATATATTTATATAATATTATGAATATAATATATTATATGAATGAAGCAAACTCAAGTCAATCTCAGTCAAAGGAGTGATAACAAGAAAAGACATGAGAAATTGTCTAAGTACCAAGTTCATTACAGGAGGATATAAGTGCACTTGGAGCGCAAACTTTGACCAGTCAAAGTTTGCGACTCCAAGTTCTACTCACAGCATTTCTACTTAGTTTCTCCAAGTCATGGCTGTGTACAAGTAAGTGGCGCAAGGTTTGACCTCAAGTCAAAGCGCCAACTTTGACTTGAGTTCACTTCTAGATTTGTCTAAGGCAACAACTGTGGTACAGTGTGCTCAGTTGAGGCGCAACCTTTGACTCTGGTCAAAGTTTGCGCCACAACTCTCCAACCATGTCCAAAGGCGCAAGTTCAGTAAAAATCTTCTAAGGCATCACAGTGGAGTACCATAGGGCGCAAGTTTTGACTGGCGCCATGTTTGACCTTCTCATTCAAACATATATATACATATGTGTATCCAAGCGCAAGTTTGTGATATATATATATGTATATATATAACTGGCGCCACTTCAATCATTTACTGGGGAGTTAGTTTTATTTTTATAAAACGAAGTCGTCCTGGACGAACTCGTTAACCATGGTTAGTTTATGAAAGCCTATAAATATGTGATTGTGGTTCTCACAATTAACATCATCCTTCGGGATGGATGGCCAAGTGCTATGCACAAACTCTCTCAAATATACACACACCCTAGCCTAGTTTTGTACCATAAATATTTGTAGTGGATAGGGCTTGTAATATTTAGAGGAGTGGTCATTGTAGCCAACCTTCGGGTTTGGATTTGTAGCACCTTCGAGGTATTTATCAATATACAGATATACCTTGGAAAATATTGTGTGTTGGTTTAATATTTTAATATCCTCAGAAACCGACCCAATAAATATCCGGAACACGAAACCCATTACAGGACTGCAATTTATTTATCCGCAAGATTCGAAAGAATTTTAAATTGTAGTGAGTATCGTATTCAACCCCCCCTTCTACGATACTTTGGACCTAACAAACTTTATTTTGGAATGCATAATCTTACGTACATCAAATTAAAAACATATGGAGCACGGTTGGATAGCCTAGTGGTTAAGGGCTTATCTTCTGTCATACCAGGTCCTGGGGAATATCTCAGAACAGATACTCATTTGTAAGGCTATTTGGGGAATTATCTTGTATACTGTTTTTTCAATCTTATTTTCAAAAATACTACCTTCTCCAATCTTATTTTCAAAAATACTACCTTATCTAAAATCTTTCAAATATACTATCTTTTTGAAAATATTTTCCAAAAATACGGTTGTTGCATATGCAACCATATATGCAACTACAAATCCTGATTTCAAGTTCCAGTTTTCAAATGTCATTTTCGACCTCATCTTTGGAATCGATATATATACAACCTCATATGCAACTAAATGCAACTGAAAACTGTAAGTTACAAATGCAACTGAAAACTGTAAGTTACATGTCACAACCTCACTGGGGTTTATTAATTATTATACTCAAAAATAAAAAGACGTTCAAACATGGAAATTGCATTCTTGTAAACACTTCAGGAGTGGTGTACGAGATGGGGACACACATAACACATTTCTGTTTCAAAACAAGTTGTTCTCTTGAAAATGTCTGGCCATGGGATTGAACATCCAAGGGGTCCACAGTCAAACAAACTCTCTACCTGCTGAGCTTTAAAAACGCTCATGTCCGGTTTTTAGGCCTTTTTACAAGGTGAAATTACAAATTTACCAAGTCATTGTCACAGAAGAGTTGAGAATATACTAGCTTACATGAAAACGAACTCCACTAACTCTGATTTTAAAGCAAACCAAGGTGCTAGCTAAGCAACAAATGACAAATATAGCTCATGTCCAAGTCATCACCTCGATAGGACCTGCAAGCTGTAACAATATTAAGGAACAAGTATTCACGTCTACATTGGTTTACTGAGCTAGTCAGGTGCGGTCTTATTACAGTTTAACTTTTGACGAACCATTTTAGCCGGTTTTGGCTTATAACTCGGTGGGACTTTCGAGTTGCAACAATATGAAAGAAGAAGTGTTTAAAAAAGAACCTCGAGGTAATGAAACTACTTCCTTTGCTCCGATGTTCCGGGGCAGAGAGCTGTCAACACAATTTAGTAGTTAAAAACTACTCTCGGGATGTTTCTTGTTTCGTGCATTCACGTAATGGCTAATATAATATGATTTAATGTAGTAATTAAATGTCTTTTAGATCATAATCATAAGTTAATGTCGACGTCTCGACGGTATTAATTAGAAATCATAAAATTAATAGATCGATTGAAGATTGATATATGTTAAGAGAATAAAGGACCTGAGTTGAACTCAAAAACTCAACTCTCTCTTCTTTTTCTAGCCGCCGTCGGAGATTTCCAAGTACAATCAAGCTTGGAAGTCTTTGTACAAACACCAAATATTAGAGAATAGGCACAAAATAACTGCAAAGATCCAGGACACGTAACATTACCAAGTTTCGTAAAAAATACAATGTATTTGATACCCATTCTTCTCTGCCGCAGCCTTTCTGTTACTTGGCATTATTCCGCTCAATTGCACTAGCAGCAGCTTCCCGTGGCATATACCTCTCATCGTGTTTCGCTATTGCCTCAGCTAACATAACTCCCATTCTTTTTGGTTTGCCCTTCAATTTTTTAGGCCAATTATCTTCATTCCACTTGCCTGGCCAAATTTTGTTAATCTCATCAAACTTAATCGAATTCAAAGGTATGTCGATAATACCCTCAATAAAAATCGAGTGTCCTTCTCCCAAAATTTTTGGCAAGTACTCTTCAAACTCATCCAACACTAATAAAACAAATTTAGTAACCAAGGAATCAATTTTTTTAGACTTATACTTGCTCCACTTGGACAAATCATCGACATGGGTTGAGATTCCGATTTGGCCACTAGAAGAAGCAAGCCTAAAACACAAACAAAATGACAATCTTTTCTTGCAATAAAAAGCCGGAGAAAGACATTAATAAGCTGAAAATACAATTAAATTTAAGACGAGTACCGATTAGTTGTTGCAAGAATTTTATCGTTGTCCTTGGAATATATCTGCTTCACTGCAAGAATGGTATAATTCTTGTACAAGGCGGTGACAACATGATCACGCCGAGGTAACACCTCAGTAGCTGACATATAGAGTTCCAAAGGACCTTCGTCTCCAACATATTTAGCAGTAGCTGACATATAGAGTTCCAAAGGACCTTCGTCTCCAACATATTTAGCAGTTGCATTACTAATATTGTTCCGTTTAAAAGGTCGAGCCAGACCCTCAACGACTAGGTAGTGTCCCTTGCGGTACATATGTGGCATTATGCCGTGAAACCTGAACTCCAGATCATCAGTTATGGTTGCGAACATTCTTGGTTTTTCTCGATTTTTGTACAAGAGTATTATCCCTCCTGCTGCTGCAATGCAACCGAAGGCTAGAGCGTAATCCAAGATGTGGAAGGTTGTTCGGCGCTTGTGAAGAGCGGTGGCGTGTGTGTGCACGCTCCGGGAGACCAAGTGTTGATGTGAAATGCTGAGGGATAAAGGGTTGGGAAACGCGGTGGCGCGTGGACGGACGCGGCGGTGAAGGAAGGTGGAGAACAGGTGGGGGTTTGAAATAAGGATGTTGGAAGGGTGAGAGCGGAGAAAGGACGTCAGAGAGTTGTGGTGGTAGTGGTGGCGGCTGTGGGGAGGGTGAAGTGCGGTGGCGGCGCGTAGGAGAGGGGGAAGATTTGCTTTGGTGACAGCCATTTCTTCGGAAGGGGTCGGTGAAGGCTGTCTGAAAATTTGATACAGAAGTATGGGCTTTTTACTGTGTGTGAAGTAATGTCATATAGAGGGGTTATTATACTCACTTCGTCTATACAATCATAGTATATATTTTGTCACAGCCAGAGGGGTTAAAAGACGTTGAAACATGGAAATTGCATTCTTGTAAACACTTGAGGAGCGATGTACGAGATGGGGACACACATTGCAGCCTAACCGTAAACATTCGAACATTTGGAATTGTCTAGCCATGGGATCGAACGTCCGAGGGTCCGCTTCAAATGACCAGTTTCTAGGTCTTACAGGTCAAATTACAAATATACCAAGCCTGTCACCACAAAAGTTGAGAATATACTAGCTTCACTACAAAAAAACAGGGCAAAACCGACCGACCAAAACGGTCGGTTTTATGACGAAAACCGACCGGAAATGCTGGTCGGTTGTAACCTGGTCGGTTATGAAGATTTGGTCGGGTTTAAAGACGAAAACCGACCGACATGTCGGTCGGTTTTGCTTATTTAAGAAAGTCGCTACCCTGGGCCCTGCAATACAATCATTCTCGCACACATCAATTTTTTCATATTCCACCCTTAAACTTTTCATAACCTTTTTCATCTCATAATAAGACTCAGGTAATGTGTGCTTTTTTGGTAACACGTCCATAATGATCTTAATCAAACTGTTGAAGGCTTTGTCACTACAATTAGACGCATTTTTGAACTCCAACAATTTTGCGGTAAAACTTAATCTTGTAAATTTTGTGCAACCGGGATAAATAGGAGCATCATTTTCAACAATCGCCTTATAAAATTCTTTAGCACTATCATTAGGAGCTTCTTCAACATTAGTAGTACCCGTGGTATCATAAAATTCATGATTCGAACCGGCAAAATCATGTAACATGGAGTTCATATCAACATGATCATCTACTACCCTACGACATTCTCGCGTTTCACATGATTTTCGCTTTTTACTTTTTTGCGAAACCTCGGTCGGTTATGATTGGTGTCGGTCGGTTTTGTCGGTTAAATTTTTAAAAAAATAATTTGACGGAACTGGTTTTATATCAGAAAACTCATAACAAATGCAACCATTTATTCGCAAGTCGTCTGATAAAAACCAGTCCCGTCAATGATAACTCCCTAAAAAATTGTTTAATCTTCAAAATATTTCAAATTAAAATTTATGCTAATAACAAATTAAACTCACACGCTTTATAAAATCAAACTCAAAAAAATATATCAAAATCAAATCAAACTCAAAATCAATTAAAATAGATGAGTAATAATAATATTTAAATCAAATTCAAAGTCCAAAATCAAATAAAATTAATCTTAATAATATTTCAATTTCAAAAACCTATCAATTTCCTAAGCAATCAAGGGGTATGAATATTGGGAGTGTAACTCATAGAATTCAATACAAGGGTAATGGAAGGGTGACTCTTGGGATTGTAACACTAATACAATTCAATGTAGAGACTTTTTAGTTGCTTAACACTTGTGCTATAAAAAGGGCTCTAATCTACCACAAATTAACTACAACTTCTACAATCACAATCAAAATTACAATGGCAGTCACAATCAACTACAACAGCAACACCGTCACAATCGATGGAGTCTCCTATGGCATTCTCGACATCCCCGATGATATTTGGGTGGAAATGGATTGGGATTATAGAATCCCAATCATGTTCATGCAAATGGATCACTATCTCGAACAGGAGCGGCTAGAGGAAGAAAGGCGGGCAGCGCTATGCAAGCAAGAGTGGATGATTCGCTTCGCGGGGATGATGACCGCGAAGTTGAAGCAACAAAAGGAGGATGAGGACAAGGAGGACAAGGCGGGCAAGGGCAAAGGCGAGGCGGGCCCTTCGGGGATTTGAAGTTGTTAAAGTTGTTTTTAAGTGTTTTTTTATGAATTTTATTTAAGTATTTATAAAGATGTTTATGAATATTAATGAAATGATTATATATTTTGCTTCAAAAACGGACTCCTTCATTATCATGCATTCATGCTTACAAACTCGACTAAAAATCGAATTCAAAGAACATAAACAATTAAAGAGAAACTAAAAATCTAAATCAAACTCAAATTCAAAATCATATACATAAAGAAACATATATATACATACATACAAAAACACATATATACATACACAAAATGCTAAAGAGAAACTGAGGGAGAGATCGATATACCTTTAAGTTGAGATTGAACCCTAATTGAGATTGATATCCAAAATCCAATCGAGACCGAACGGAGTTTAAAATCCGTATTCTTCATGTGCATTTTGTTGGCGGAGAGGGAGAGGTTAGTTGGCGGAGAGAGAGAGAGAGAGAGAGAGATTTTTGGGAAGAGAAGAGGAAAAAAATAAGTTGGGGAAAAAGAAAGAGAGACTGGTGGGGGAGAATCATATTAATCAAAATTACGACTTAAAACCGACCGACGCCGGTCGGTTATGATATTTACATTAAAACGGTGTCGTAACCCCTTCTCTGACGAGTCTATGTAATCCATTTTCCACATAAAATAAAAAAAATTATATGTATATAATAGGATAAAACCGACCGCTAGCGGTCGGTTTTGGTTTTCGCGATTAAACGTCGTCGTTCAAACTCATAATTTATTTAAAAATCAATTAAATTTTTAAAAAAACATAACCGACCGACACCGTGGTCGGTTATGAACCGTACACGTCAGCCGTAAAACCGACCGCTCTTGTTCTGGTCGGTTATAAAATGTCTGGCTTTGCCAGCAAGGCAAAACGACGTCGTGCTGCAGTGTAACCGACCGATTTAGGACGGTCGGTTTTAAGTCGACACTTTTTTTTGGCGGTCGGTTTTAGCCGGTCGGTTTTGTCCTGTTTTTTTGTAGTGCTTAGAGCATCTCCAAGAGCCTCGCATCTCCAATGGTGCTCCTAAATCATTCCTTAAATAATAATATAAAATGTGGCTCCTAGTGAGTTAGTATATTGAATAACGTGTGAGCTCCAATACTACTCTTTATAGTTGCTCTTAACTCATATTTTATTATTATTTGGGAGAAAAGTTGGAGAAAGAAGTGAATAGAAATAGAAGGAAGTGATTTTTTTATTCAATGAAAATAAGTTAGAAGCATCTAGATACTCTTTAAAAGAAAAGAGAGAGAGGAAGCTCTTAAATTTTTAAAGAGCTATTAGGAGCCCATTAGAGCTCTAATTTTTCATATCCTTCTAAATTTTAGAGTTAAGAGCTTGTTTGAGGAGCCCATTGGAGTTGCTCTAGTTGGCTCCTAAATATAATATAAATAATGAGGCTCTTAGTAATTTTATACAATTTAAGAGTGTAAACTCCAACAATACTCTCTATATCTCTTCTCTATTTCAAATTTTATTCATATTGGACTCCACTATAAAACAAAAAGAGAGAAAAAGGTGAAAGTGAATTGGAGTGGATGGAATTTTTTATTGTGTAAAATTAAGTTAAGAGTTATGTTGTGGCTCTTAACTTTGAGGAGAGAGGAGAGAGAAATGAGAGGTTTAAATCACTAAGGCTGTGTTCACTTCATGGAATGGAATGAGGGGAGAATAGTATGAAAAATTATATAAAAGTTTTAAGGAGAAAGAAGAAAGTATGAGATGATAATGACAAAATATGAATGTAGTTAATTTGTTTTTGAGAAAGATTGTGAAGAAACATGATGTTCAAATGGAATGAGCATTCCTTCCAAAACATGTGGGTTATAGTTATAGTTAAAATAGTAAGGTTGGAATGATTAAAGAAATGAAAATTATATACATTTTCTTTGATCAACACCATTTTAGAGTACAAAATTCATTCCATTCTCACACTACTAGAAAAGCGGGCATTTCCGACCAAAATTTCCGACCGACCAAAGTGGTCGGAAAAAAAGCGGGCATTTCCGACCGACTTACCGACCAAACGTGATCGGTCGTAAAAAATGGCGTCATTTACGACCGCCATTACCGACCGCACCAAATCGGTCGGTTATAAAGGGCGTGGGTCCCGCTCACCAACGTTCTTCAGCTGACATGGACGCCACGTCGGTAAAACCGACCGACACATTTCCGACCGCCTGTGGTCATTTCCGACCACCTTGACTGGTTTAAAATAATTGGTCAGCTTTTAACTTGTTGTCGACTTGTGATTGGCTGAGTGGGGACGAGGTGGAGCCCAGCTTATTTCCGACCGAATTTGGCGGTCGGAAATGGCCTGCTTCGTTTCCGACCGAATTAAAACCCGGGCGGTCGGTTTTGACTTATTAGAAAAACAATAAATTCTATTTGACTAAGTAAACTATTTAAAACAAACTAAAAATATTGTACATCCAGAAAACCGACCATATTCAATATATTTCCGACCAAACTCATAATTTTAACACAGAAAACCGACCACATGCAACACATTTCCGACCAAACTCATAATTTTAACACAGAAAACCGACCAAATTTAACTCATTTCCGACCAGATTCTCAAGTGCAGAAAACCGACCATTTCGTTCTGTCATTTCCGACCGATTTACGAATCTGGCGGTCGGTTTTGACTTGTGAGAAAAACAAAAAAAATTATTCGGCTAAATGAACTTAAAAAAAAATTAAAAAAATTGAAACTAGCTTTTAGTCAGTTAATAAATTAATAAAGAATTATTCATCACTTAATATTTGATTTTTTAATTTTTTTTATTTTCATAACAAAATATAAATACTGACTAACTAATTTCAAATTAATTATTCAAACAGCTAGAAAAATGTAGAATCTTTGTGATATGGTCTATTTTAAGGTACTAATCATGATAGCAAAAGAAGAAAAATATAAAAAAATTATAAAAACGCTATCCAGTTACGAATCTTGCATTGCAGTGAATGTCGAAGTTCAGGGTTTGGATTTTATTAGAAGTTATCCTAGGGTTTATACTTTCGAAATATCAATTTGTTTTTTGGGCGATCCAACCATACGGATCGTAAATTAAGTAGTCATAGTAGTTGTATACCAAAAATCAAATCAATAGGGTTTTATCTGTTGAGATATTATAACGAAAATATTATGTTATACTTAAATATAGACGTAGGGTTATTTTTTTACAAAAAAATAAATTTGTTTCTTAGGCGATCCAACCGTACGAATCGTAAATTAAGTACTCATCGTAGTTATATACCAAAAATCAAGTCAATAGGATTTTATCTGTTGAGATATTATAGCGAAAATGTTATGTTATTCTTGAATATGGATGTAGGGTTATTTTTTTTACAAAAAATTAAATTTGTTTTTAGGCGATCCAACCGTACGGATCGTAAATTAAGTACTCATTGTAGTTATATACCAAAAATCAAGTCAATAGGATTTTATTTGTCGAGATATTATAGCGAAAATATTAGGTTATAGTACTTAAATATAGACGTAGGGTTATTTTTTAAAATAAATAAATAACTTATTTAAATAATCCAACCGTACGGATATGAATATAATTACTCAACTTATATTGGTCCTTAAAATTGATAATTTTGAACATTAGTTGAAGGAATATTATAATTAAAAACTGATTTTCTAGTTATTTTATTTTGTAAAATAAATGTATGTTTATATTTAATTTTCTTTTGTTTAAACAAAAAGTTGTAGTTGGTCTGGTGGTTGAACACTAACCTGAGCAAGCAAGGATCGCGGGTTCAATTCAGTGGGATTGATTTTTATTTTTTTTTGCCATGGTTTCCCGGGTTTGTTTTGGCCAAAAATTAAAACACCCGCTTCCTCTCCTTTTCACTTTCACATTCATCTCTCCCAACTCTCTCAGACCTCTCCCCCTCTCCACTTACTTTTCTCTCCTCGTCTCCCTCAACACTCTCTCTCAAATCTAGCTCTCACCCTGTAAGTGCTTCCCCCCCCCTCTCTCTCTCTCGATTCTCTCTCTCTCTCCCCTCCGTGTATCTCTCTCTGTTTGCTGTGTGCTCATTTTGAGGTTTATAAATGTGTTTATATGTACTGTATACATGTGTTATGCTCGTGTCTCTCCGTGTATCTCTCTCTGTATGCTTTTCCGGGTTTTGTATCTCTAGGTATGGGTTAGGGTTTTGATTTTTTTTGTGCCTCAAATTTGCTTTAATCTGGTATATATATGTTTATATGTCCTTTAATCTGGCTCTATTATAGCTGTTTTAATTTTTTGATCTGTTTTGTGATTATTTTTTGCTCTGTATTGTGATTATATCTTGCTTTAACTAATATTTACATATTAGAACATGTTCAAAGTGTTAGTCATAAAAGTTGGCTAAAATAATGGTTTTGTCAGTGATGTTAGGTGTTATGTGCGTTTGATGTGTGTAGTGGTAGTGCTTGATTTAATTATAATTGAGCAGCTCTAACACTATCCTATTAGTATAAGTTTGCGAAGAAGGCTCCTGTATGATCAGCAGTGCCTCACTTTTTAAAATTATCTTCCAAACATTAGGTTGACAATATCATGGTTTTTGACTGTGGCACAAAATCATAAGATGCTAGCAAACCGTTTCAAATCACGTCTATTTTATTTTCTCTACTCTTTGAAATTGGCAGAGGGGGGAACTCACAAAAGCTGCTATAGTAAGTCCAAAATTACAGAATCCAATCTACTTAAGCCATAGTTACCGGGTTTCTATTTATATTGCAAATGATTTACAACAGGAACTCCCAAGTCCTCCAGTACAACAGCTTAAGGAACAGGCAGAGGTGGAGGAATGGCCCCAAAAATCACTGAACGAAAAACAGCAGGAGTATCAGGATTTGCTAATCCGTTGTATTGCTCAGCCTCTAGGATTCTCCAAAGGCAGACCTGTTGCAGCCTGCATCATATACAAATGCCTGAGGCACTGGAGATCATTTGAAGTAGAAAGGGCTAGCATTTTTGACCGAATTATACAGACCATTGGCCAGGCGATTGAGGTATATATATGTTATTTACTTCGACATTGCTACTACTTCAAATCAAGACTGCAGTCAAATCTTGATTATACTTCTTTCATTGTAGACACAAGACGACAACAAAACCTTGGCATATTGGTTATCAAATGCATCCACGCTGCTGTTCTTGCTGCAACGTACACTAAAAGCGAGTGCTGCTGCTGGTATGACTCCACAACATCGGCGGTCACCATCAACTTTATTTGGGAGGATGACCAGGGTAAAAAATCTACATATATGAATATAAGATTGCCCTTTACAGCAGACTTTATAACAGACGCAACATATTAATTTTCAGAGCTTTCGCGGAATTCCACTTGGCTCTGATCTTTCTTCTGTTAATGGTGAGGTGACTGGTGGGGTGGATACAATAAGACTACAAAGAAATTAAGGAGAATTTGGGATAAAAGACTGTTATACAATCTAACATACAGTGTATTGCAGTTGTATCATTATGCTTACCTTGCGCATAGAGTCTATAGGGTGGTCATCTCCAAGTCTAGGGTCCATCAGTTTGCCGAGGCCTTCTACGGGATCTGGCTCATTAAAAGCTTCCTCGAACTGAAAAGTATTGGAAGCAAATTATCATTAGCTTATAAATTAACTATCAGCAGCTAATGACATAGCTGTCCTATTCAGTTTGGGCACTTGCTAGTACCCCCACTTTCAGTCATGGTTATAGTGGTGGCAGAGATCATTCTGTAAGTGCTGCGCAACTAAGGTCTTTCTTCTTTTGTTTCTTGTATTATATTTTCTCCAATGACTGCAGCAGTTGTATAGTTACGTGTAATGTGGTTTTTAAAAAAACAATAGAGAACTAGAGAGATAATTTATGGTAGTTAAGCATAACATATATAGTTTTTATTGAATAGTATTGTATATTTCAGAACAGATGGTCATTTTAGTTTACATTACAAATATATACGTCCATGTATTGTTAACCAAAATGATTATTTTATGTTACAACTATATAGCTCAGGTGCTTCAAGTCATATAATAAGGAAATTAATGATTAGATCTTAACTAGTTGGTCACTTCTTGATGTAGAATTAATTTGATAAAAAATCTACAATTCTTTGGGATAGATACTATGGACAGAATAATATTCGTAGGTCACCTCTTTCTTGTGGAATTAATTACCTTGCAGACATGGCAACACAAGGGAAGCTAATGCTCTGGGGTGCTTAGTTCTTGCATAGACTCATCATATCAAAATGTAAACATATATATACCCTTCTATTGTTTGATTTTCAATTCCCTAACTGTATCTATATTACATACACTTGCAGATTAATAGTCTAATAGACAGAGGACAACTATGGAGACTCACATCATCTTCATTTTTGCATGCAAATATTGGACATCTCCTGGTCTGGTGTTTATGCAACATAAATTAATCAACCTATCCCTGATTTTCAGAAACTCAATGCCAGGGTATTTTTCTTGACTCATTCTTTTTCAACAACCTTCTAATTATAAATTATAATTTTTGGTGGAATGGTGGAATGGGTGACTATGTTGCTTGCTTTCTCGCTGTCGAACATAAGCCTGCTACAACAGACTGTTGATTTTGAATGGAAATCTGCTATTGCTGCTAAAGTTTGGACTAATGTTGCGAAAAAAGGCTTAGTCAATGTAAGCCTTTTTATATCTCTTTCTAACACACGCGTACACACACTGTTCACTATGGTTATATATGTAAGTGATATATTAGTGTAAATGATGAATTATTGCAGGCAATTGCGGAGGCAACTAAGGATGTCACTGATGGTGAGAGTTCGGAGAATGACATGATGGGGATGATGATGGTGATGGCGATGAGGATGATTGAAATGAATCTAACTAGCTAGATGCATTATTGGTAGGGATGTTGATTTTGTTAAAACATTGGTTTTTTTAACCGAGACCGAACTTATAACTTTTTTTATTCAACTGTAACGTATATTTGCATGGTTTCGGTTATTTTGTTGAAAGAATTTGTAAAAATATATGAATGCTTGTTGGGTTTTAAATTATGTTGTATTGAATTTTAATGGATATGATTCTTGATTTTGGGTTTGAAATTGGATATTGTATGTGCATTTTTGGTTTGGTAAAATAACAGGGATATGGTATAGTTTACAATGTAAATACTGCATTTTTTTGAAATTTTCTTCCCAGAAAACCGACCAAATTTGCTCATTTCCGACCAAGAATGGTAAAAAAGAACCAAGAAAACTGACCAGATGTAAACATTTCCGACCAAATTCATATCCTAAAACCCAGAAAACCGACCAAAGCAAGGCGGTCAGTAATGACAATACGGTCGTAAATGATTTTGGGTGGTCGGTTTTAGCCAAGAAGCTCACCCAATGGATCCTGAAAATTATTTCCGACCAACTCATTTCCGACCACACTGCGGTCGTTTTTACAACTGGGCCCCACAGCTGAGCCCTGAACTTCTTTACCGACCAACACATTTCCGACCGTCATTGGTCGGTTTTGAGACAATCCACGTGTATGACACGTCAACGGTGGGCCAGATTTATCTGATACAATCCACGTGTATATGGACATGGCAACACATTTCCGACCGAAAGAATCGGTCGGTTATATTCCTCATTTCGGACCGATACGTCATTTCCGACTCGGTTTAAAGGGACCGACGTGGTCGGTCGGTCGGTGGTCGGAAATGACCTCAAAACCGACCGATTTTGCTTATTTCCGACCGATTTTGGCGGTCGGAAATGCCCGCTTTTCTTGTAGTGTCACTTCATTCCATTCACTCCAAGTGAACACAACCTAAGAGCCTCTTGGAGTAATTTTTTTCTTCATCCTCCTCAAAACTTAAGTAGAGAGCCTAAATGAAGAGTCTCTTGGAGATGCTACATGAAAACGAACACCAGTAAATAGTAATTGTGATTTTAAAGCAAACCAAGGTATGTGGCTGGATTTTAGCCGTTTAGTTTTTTACCCAAGTTTACCCTTGATACGAACGTACTTCTATGTGAATTGTGATGAAACCTAGGTTTGAACTTTGAAGAGCCAACTATTTTGTGCATACAATTATGAAAGTGGCAAAGTACAGCCTTATTATCATGCCTGAAGCTTTTCTCTTTTGGGGAACGATCATGACATATAATTGTCAGGAATCTGTTGAATAACACGGAGGGTCGTGTCTGATGAATGAATATCCAACGATCAAGATTTCAATAAATATAGCGTTTTTTAACCGTTGTATATCATTAAGCATTCAAAAAATGCTGGACCGGGTCATATTCGCCGTGTAGTAATTAAAAAGTAATATATATATATATATATATATATATATATATATATATATATATATATATATTAAAATTTTATTATAACGCTAGTCGTCAGATATTCATCCAAAACTGAATATCCTGATAAACGTATATATGTGAGGGATCATTACCTTTATCTTTTACGAGATATTAGCATTCAAAAAGAAAGATTTATTGGTTTCCTAATAATTGATATCATCATTTTTCTTTATTTCCAATTTTCCTTCAATTAATTTTAACAAGGTTAGCATTTAACCAATCGGAAAAAAATAAGTCACTCGTGAATCAAATGTTAACAATATGCAAATTAGATATTTTAACCATATTCATTTAACCAATCAATAAATTTTGATTTATTTTTCATCATTTTTTATTTTGTTTCTAGCTAATCACCAATTACAACTAAATTTTAAATCAGTCATATTTAATTTCTTGAGAAAAATATGTCGTAATTAATTTAATTTGAAAAATCGAATTAGCAGAGCTAACTTGTAGCGATTAATATGTCAAATCAACGATTTTAGCATTATGGACACAAAATATTTGCTACAAAATCAACCATCAGATAATTCTGAGAAATGCCTTCTCTATACCTAGAACTGTTACATGAGAGTTGAGAAATCTTTCCGAGTACAATCAAGCTTCGAATACGCACAAAATAACTGCAAAGATTCCGGGAATGTACCATTATCAAAGTTTGTTAAAACATACATACTGCATTTGATTCACATTTTTCTCTGCCACCACCTTTCTCGATCTTATTCCGCAATATTCCGCCCAAATGCAGCAGCAACAGCTTCCGTTGGCATATACCTCTTATCATCCTTCGTTATCGCCTCAGCTGAGAAGACATATTCCAGTTTTTCAGTTTTGCCTTTCACAATTTTAGGCCAAGTATCGTCTGACCTAATAACTTTGTTAATCTCGTCAGACTTAAACGAATTCAAAGATAGGTCGGTAAAACCCTTAACAAAAACCGAGTTGCCTTCTCCCAACAACTTTGGCAAGTCTTGGAACTCATCGAATGTAGATGAAACAAGTTGAGTAATTCCGGAATCAAATTCTGAGTCTAACTCGAGCACAGTTCTTTTAGACTCAGACTTGGTGATTTTGCCGCTAGAAGTTGCAAGTAAATTAAAACAAATCAGTCACAAACAAAATGGCAATCTTTTCTTGCAATAAAAAAACGGAGAAAGATATTAATAAACTAAAAATACTTTTGATTTTAGGACAAGTACCGATCAATTTTTGCAAGAATTTTATCGTTGTCCTTAGAATATATCTGCTTCACTGCAAGAATTGTGTAATTCCTTTGCATGGCGGTGACAACATGATCAGGCTGAGCTAACACCTCGGTAGCTGAGAGATAGAATTCACAAGCACCATCGGCTCTGACATTTTTAGCATAAGGTCGAGCCAGACCCTCAACGACTACGCTGTGTCCGTTACGGTACTTAAGTGGTATTATGCCCAGAAACCTAAACTCCAGTTTATGACTTAAGGATGCGAACATTATTGGTTTTTCTTGATTTTCGCACAACAGGATCATTATCCCCATTGGCGGAGCCAGGATCAAATGTATAAAGGGACACCATAACCCTAATCACATAGTTCAGCTGGGGGCACCTGTTAATAATACATGTGGGACCCACAAAAATATAGTTGTTTTTTTGAAAGTTGGAGGGGCACGAGCCCCCAGGTGCCCTAATGTGGCACCGCCACTGATTATCCCTGCTGCTATTGCAATGAAACCGAAAGGTGGAGCGAAAAGCAAATTGTCGGGACTTTTACGCTGGTGAAGAGCGGTGGCGTGTGTGTGCAGGCTCCGGGAGAGCAAGTGGTGATTTGAAATGCTGAGGTTTAAAGGGTTGGATATGGTTGGGAGGTTTTGAGGGTTCGGATACGCGGCGGCGCGTGGACGGACGCGGCGGTAGAGGAAGGTGGAGAACAAGTGGGGGTTTGAAATAAGGATGTTGGAAGGGTGAGAGCGGAGAAAGGACGTTGGAGAGTTGTGGTGGGGGATGTGGGGAGGGTGGAGTGCGGTGGCGGCGCGTAGGAGAGGTGGGAGATAGACTCTGGTGATGGACATTTCTTGGAAAGGGGTCTTCTGTGGGATTGCTGTCTGATATGTTGAGTTATTGGGTTAAGGCTGTTTGAAAATTTGATACAAAAGTACATATGTTACAGCCAGAGGGGGTTAAAAGACGTTGAAGCATGAAAACTGCACTCTTGTAAACACTTCAAAAGTGATGTACGAGACGGGGACACACATAAGAGCAAGTCCAATGGTGGTGTTAAAATAGATGTAGCTATTGTTATAATTTGAAATTAAAAAGTGGTTTTTGGTGCTAAAATAGAACTTATAGTCCAATGATAAATGCAAAATAGTACCAAACATATCCAAATAAAGCTATATTCTAGTTACATAATCTTAAAGTACCTATTTATATTTATCACTATTACTTTAATAATCCATTTTGTCACTGGCATGCATGCTTATGGGACAATTATAACACCACCTATATTTGGTTCTATATTTAGAACCAAATATAGCATTTTGATATTTTACATTCAAGTTTATCATCTCTTTAGAGTTAGGTTTCTTGCTTGGATGCTATGTTATAACAATAGCACCTGCTTTAGCACCACCATTGAACTTGCTCTAACACATTGCAGCCTAACCGTGAGCATTGAAAATATCTGTTTCAAAACAAGTTGTCCACATTTAAACAAAATCTCTACCTGCTGAAAGTGCTGAGCGCTTTAAAAACGCTCCTGACCAGTTTTTAGGCCTTACAAGGTGAAATTACAAATTTACCAAGTCATTGTCACAGAAAAGTTGAGAATAAGCTTACATGAAAACGAACTCCACTAATTCTGATTTTTAAGCAAATTAACCAAGGTGCTAGCTAAGCAACAAATGACAAATATAGCTCATGTCCAAGTCATCACCTCGATAGGACTTGCAAGCTGCAACAATATTAAGGAACAAGTATTCACGTCTACATTGGTTTACTGAGCTAGTCAGGTGCGGTCTTATTACAGTTTAACTTCTGACGAACCATTTTAGCCGCTTACGGCTTATCACTCGGTAAGACTTTCGAGTTGCAACAATATGAAGGAAGATGTGTTCAAAAAAGAACGTTGAGGTAATGAAACTACTTCCTCTGCAGGAATCCGATGTTTCGGGGCAGAGAGCTGTCAACACAATTTAGTAGTTAAAAAGTACTCTCTGGAGTCTGGATGTTTCTTGTTTCATGCATTTACCTAATATAATGTGATTTAATGGAGTAAATGTCTTTTAGATCGTAACCATAACTTCATAAGTTGATGTCGACGGTATTAATTAGAAATCATAAAATTAATAGTTCGAATGAAGATTGATATACGTTATAAAGAAAAGGGACTTAAGTTGAACTCAAAAACTCTCTTCTTTTTCTAGCTGCTGTTGGAAATTTCAACTGTTTTTACCGATGTTAACAAATAATTTCAAAATATAATACATAAACTTTGAGGTCACAGCAGGTAAAGTAGCTATTAGAAACTAATATACACTATTAACCCTCAAATACTTAACTTTAACGTTGATTATTAACGAAGTGGTGGGTCAGAGTTAAAAAACTGAAAATTACTACAAATTTTGACGCACAAAGTATCATATTTCAAAGTATGGATACTCATTTCCTTTTGTAAATTTAAATTCAACCTCAATATATCAAACACTGTTTGCAAGATTTATCACCCAAATCATATGTCAGATGAGGTCAAGTCACAATCTTTACTCGTGGTAAGTCCTGTTTTTACTTTCGAAGAACCAACTCTGTTCCTGGTTGCCTATTCAGCCTTTACCCGCCAGTTATTCAAGTCAAAAATAAAACTATGTTCAAATATTACCATTACATGTACATGTGTAGAGTATATTTTAGGGTCGTAAACAAATGCCTTCTTTATATATACCTAGAACATTTTTACTACACGGGAGTTCAAAATTCTTTCCAAGTACAATCAAGCTTGGAAGTCTTTGTGCAAAGACCAAATATAACTGCAAAGATTCTTTTTTTTTTTTTTCAGGAATAACTGCAAAGATTCTGGGCATGTACATTACCAAAGTTCTTAAAAAATACAATGTATGTGATCCCCATTCTTGTTACTCAGCAGTATTCCGCACATATTGCAGTATCAGCAACTTCCCGGGCATATTATACCACTCATCATCCTTCGCTATCGTTTCAGCTAAGACACTACAGGAAAACAGGTCAAAACCGACTGACAGAATTGGTCGGTTATGAATGTAATCGGTCGGTTATAAGGCTAAAACCGACCGATACTGGTGGTCGGTTAAACCTGTTTTCTTGCAGTGAGAAGAGACATTCCATGTTTTCAGTTTTGCCTGCCGCCATTTTAGGACAGCTGTTATCTAACATACAATGAAAATATAAAGTATTTACATATGTGTAAATGTTGTGGCTTAAAAATTATAGGGCCCCAAATTTTGAGGACTAATATTTGGACATGATGCAGCAGCTCAACGGTGAAAAAACGGAAATTAATAATAATCTGTGAAGTCTAACAATTAATTGGATAATCAAAAATGAATCAAATTAATTAATCAAGACATCAATCAAATATATTAAATCAATATTATAACATTGAAAATATTAGGACTACTGTATTACTTTTAGAAAAATATATAATGAAAAATCGAATTGAAAAATCGAATCAATAATGTAATTTGTAGCAATTAATCGGTCAAATCGGCGATTTAATTAATAATCACGCCTCAACCTTTGGAACACACAGGAATTTGCAACAAAATCAACCTATTAAATAATTCTGAGAAATGCCTCCTTTATAACTAGAACATTTTTACACACTGGAGTTCAAAAATCTTATCAAGTACAATCAAGCTTGGAAGTTGGTTTCAAAAAAAAAAAAAAAAAAAAAAAAGCTTGGAAGTCTTTGTGCAAAAATATTAGAGAATAGGCACAAAATAACTGCAAAGATTCTAGGCATGTAACATTACCAAAGTTTCTTAAAAAATACTACAATGTATGTGATACCCATTCCTGTTACTCAGCAGTATTCCGCACAAATTGCAGTATCATCCGCAACTCCCCGGGCATATCATACCTCTCAATGTCGTCCTTCGCTATCGCCTCAGCTGAGAATAGACATTCCATATTTTCAGTTCTGCCTGTCACAATTTTAGGCCAATTATCATCAGACCTAACTTTGTTAATCTCGTCAGACTTAATCGAATTCAAAGGTAGGTTGATAAAACCCTTGACAAAAACCGAGTGTCCTTCTCTCAACAACTTTGGCAAGTCTTGGAACTTATCGAATGTAAATAAAACAAATTGAGTTATTGCGGATTCATATTTTGAGTCTAAGTTGAACACAAAGCTGGGCTTGTAGAAATCATCTGGGGGTAAGATTTCGCCGCTAGAAGTTGTGCGCCTAAATCAAAACATATCAAAGTCACAAACCAAATGGCTATCTTTTCTTGCAATAGAAAACGGAGAAAGACATTAATTAACTGAAAATACGATAAAATTTAAGAGCGAGTACCAATTAGTTATTGCAGGAATTATATAGCTGTCCTCAGAAGACGTTTGCTGCACAGCAAGAATGTTGTTATTCCTTCGAACGGCGGTCACAACATGGTCAGGCCAAGGCCAAGCTAAGATATAGACCTCCGTAGCTGAGATATAGACTTCCCAAGGACCTTTCGCTCCAACATTTTTAGCAGTTGCATTACTAATTTTGTTGTCGTTGATAGGTCGAGCCAGACCGTCAACGATTACCCAGTGTCCCTTACGGTACATATGTGGTATTACGCCGTGAAAGCTCAACTCCAGTTTATCATCTACGGTTGCCGACATTTTTGGTTTTTCTAGATATATGTACATGAGTATCATCCCTCCTGTTGCTGCAATGCCACCGAAAGTTAGAGTGTAATCCAAGCTGGAAGTTCTTGGATGCTTTTGAAGAGCGGTGGCGTGTGTGTGCAGGCTCCGGGAGAGCAAGTGGTGATTTGAAATGCTGAGGGTTAAAGGGTTGGATATGGTTAGGGGGTTTTGAGGGTTTGGATACGCGGCGGCGCGTGGACGGGCGCGGCGGAGAAGGAAGGTGGAGAATAAGTGGGGGTTTGAAATAAGGATGTTGGAAGGGTGAGAGCGGAGAAAGGACATCGGAGAGTTGTGGTGGGGGCTGTGGGAAGGGTGGAGTGCGGTGGCGGCGCGTAGGAGAGGTGGGAGATTTACTCTGGTGATGGACATTTCTTTGAAAGGGGTCTTCTGTGGGATTGCTTTCTGCTATGTTGAGTTTACTAGGTTAAGGCTATATGATAATTTGATAGAGATGTATATATGTCACAGCCACCGTTGGGATTTTATAAAGATAATAATAAGACTACCAATATAATACAGAAAAACTAACACTTGTATTTACAAACCACAATACACTTAATGGCTATATTGTGTTCTCTCTGTTGTTAATAAAACTGAACGTACATGATATACCTGATAGAAACTGAATGCAAGAGAAACACTAGCTAATAACTACTTCCTACCAATACTCCAACATCCCCACTTATTCAAAACTCCTCCTGATATTACTGAAACAAACAAATAACCTATTCTATCTCCTATTAACCTGGTTTACGTGATTCAGCACTAACCCAAATAAATAAAACATAAGAGTAAATCTTCGCGTACATCCTTATACACTAGTAACTCACGACCTAAAATTTAAGACCAGATTAGAACATAACAGATGTCTTCAGTTTTGTTTTCATTTTTGTGTTATCCATTCAATCTATAAAAGTATAACTGATATCAAAAACTAATGTATATACATTGTATCTTTATTAATGCAATTTTTATAGTTTTATATTTTATTTTTTTTGGTCATAAGACATTGAATCATATTTTCTATATTTCTATGAAAAAATAATATAATATATAAATATGTGTTAAAAACATTTCTCAAATCAATATATATATATATATAATATATATATATATAATTTTTACTGGACATAGTTATGTTCAAAAATAATTATACAAAAATTTAATATAATTTTGTATCACATTGCATTCATTCTTTTGAATGAATAAAAATAAATTTTATTTCAAATTATGCTAAAAATATTAATTTTGAAATAAATTTCTTTTCAAAAAATTATCATAATAAACATCATATTTACATAATAAAAATAAAATGCACGGCAAAGTAAATAAATTAGCATTTTAATATATAAATGAATGATAAGTATGTAATATTTTATCACCCACCTAAACAAATTTCAAAATATAAATTATTTTATAGATATATCAGGCTCATTAAATTATAAAACGGTTATATAATAAAAGTTAAATATGTGATCACAAGGTAAATAAATAAAACAGAAAAAAAAAAGATTTAGGTTATAATTTTTTTAAGTTGACCTAAAATGATAAAGAAATCCTGAAGATATAGACGTGGGTAGAAGTTAGAACTCCATTAACATGAGGCTTTTTAGAAGGAGCTCGAAAGCAAATCCATGCGAGTTTGGCCACGATCCGGATCAGACAAGTATATTTGGTAATAATGTGTGGTAAATACGATACTCCCTCCGTCCCAACTGGTTGTATACAAATGGTTGAGACACGGAGACCAAGAAAAAGTGTAAAAAAATAAGTAAAGTTAGGTGAAAAGTAGGTAAAATGGTAGAACTTATTTATTTTTAATTATAGATTTGAAATAGTAGAGGAAAGTGGTGGGTGTAATAGTGTTTTTATTATTATAAAATAGAGATAGTGGAAGAAAGTAGTTGATGTAATAGTGTTTTATATTATAAAAAATTACTATTTTGGGAATGTATACAAATGATGGGACATCTAAAAAAAACTGTATACAGTTGACCGGGACGGAGGGAGTTATGCATGTATGATTGTATTATAAAATCATAAACATGGTAGGTCACATTTTATTATAAAATCATACAATACAATAACACCAATACTTACACAATATGTTATAATCTATGCTGAGAACAGAGCTCAGAAGTATCCATTAAGATATCAATCAAAAACACAAGAACAAGACCAAGGAGTTCCCCATTAGGATACAATAATAATAGTCTGCTTTTTCAACTCTCACCCCAACAAGAACAGCTCTCTTTATTAGGGTCACCAGAGGGGTACTTGAGATAATTGTAAATCTGTGATCGGATTAGCAAAATCGCATTCTGATAGACCTATCACAACCTTAAAAACCACCTCCTAGGACACCGACTTCTCACAAGTATTAATCTCCACCTGTTCCTCCCATAACACAACACATTCGACCTTCGATTGCACATGGAATACTAAAATTGTATGAATGGGAGCGAACCTTGCAACCTAACCATTTGACAGTAATAAACTAAATCATTTGCGTACTTAATAATGGAATTCTCAGCTAATTGAAAAGCTATAATACCAGACAAGAAAACACACTCCAAAACTGGGGGATATTTCAATAATTGTATTGGTCATGAATTTTGCATCTCTATGTCTCGATAGTGATGCCATTTCTTGTATCTTTGATGTCCAATGAGCACGGGTCTTAGACGAGGAGCAGATGTGCAGTCCAGGCAGCAGCATCCTTTTAAGCCGTTTGTGCAGCCTGCACAACATCTGTAAAGGACTCGGTGTTAAGTGATGAAGTAGTAACAACATTACATTCAAAGATTCCTACAAAAGGGAAGCATGGCGAGCAACATTATCATATTGAGATCAGTGGTGTAGATTGGCACCCAAACTGAAAAGGTACTACACTACCACTATAACATCTATAAGATTCTAGAATAAATAATTTTGTTATTCAAAGGTGTCCTCGCGTTAGTTTGTTACTATACTTGAACATGAAGGATATTTATTCGTATTTATCTTTGATCGCAGAAAATAATGTATAATAACTCTAGCAGTTAATTGCTGGTCAAGATTGTCTAATGCAATTTCAATATGGAGCCAAGTTTCATGATTAATTTTTCCTCAGTCAATCGATCAACAAATTAGATATATGACGCCCATATCCATATGCTGCCTCAACCTTAGAACTGAATAAAACTTGCAAAAATATTCACAAAGAAAATTCAAGTCTACTTGTTGTGCAATGAGGTGCCTTCTTATTGCAATTTAACCTCTGAGGAACCTTTTTATAGCTGCCTTGACATGAAGGAGAGGTAAGGAAAACCACCCTGCTACTTGTCCAACATTAACTTAGATATGGTAACTTGAATGAATAACTATTTACCACAGTCAGATATTAGTTATTACCCGCTAATGTTGCAACTCACAAGTATGATTACAGAATCATGAATGCAGCAATCTTTTCGATAATATTTTGCTTGGTCCAGAGGGACATCTTCTGTTACATGCCTTTTAGAGTCACCATACATTGTGGACTTCTTTTGTTCCAATTTATAAACATGTGACCTTTATTGAGTGGGTCCAACTGTCATAATTCAAAGATAAGTAAAACTTACAGGAAAAGCAGGTTGCAGTCAAGATTTGCACAATTTCGATGCCTCAGTGCAGAGAGTTGTGAACTACAAATGTAACATTTAGCAAATGAACTACTCCCGGATACTTCTTGTTTTGTGCATTCTCCGGGTTTAATTTCCACCTTGTAGGAGGAGGGTGGTAATGAAAGACGTGCATCAAATACAAATAAATTCCCAACCCAATCTACGGGTCCTTCACTCCAAAGATAATGAGAAATACCTCCCTTGAGAGTGTACAGATTTTTGAAGCCCCTCTGCCTGTCACGTTGAGAAGCTAATTACAGAATATAGATGCTGCACATAAGAAGAAATATGCCCTAAAAATTCTAGCAAAGTTATACTTTACGCTTGACCAAGTATTTACTTTTGTGATATTAGCAAAGTTGAGTGCTTCCAGGTGTTTTGTTTTTTAAATTTTTTTTCGCACAAAACTCCATGCTCATGTTTCAGCAAGAAACAGAAAACAAACAATAACTATAATTACCTGAGAATAGCAGAATATACATCACACCGGATACCTCCTGTACAGTACATCAAGATTTCTGTTTTTTCCTTGTCAACACGAGCTAAAGGATCTGAATCAATATCCTGGACGAAATTAGAGTTGTTACTCTAGACTTGCCACAATTCAAAAATTCAAAGTAAGAATACTAAAATAGCTATTGTACTAAAAACCACAATACTACTCCGACTATCTTGAGTTTTTCTTGTTACATGTGATGTCAATTTCGAATCATTTAATTAAACACAACAAAGGTAGGTTACCAGATACAATGATTATTTTCAGATAATCAAGATATGTAATACTTCTCCTAATTTTATCGAAAATAAACAAAATCTGTTTACATATGACAATTGTGAGCTGCTTTCTGTTTATTGAATTCTTCATCTATGTGATTAATAATTCCAAAAGAATATTGACATGTCTAGTCTCCCTTTTTAGAGAGACAGACGGACAGAGAGAGATAATGGGGGGGCGGTGGGCGGCGGGAGGGGGAGAGCAGGAGATGTTTGTGTGTGTGTGACTGTGTGTGTGTCAGAATGATATCAATTTCAAATCATTAAAAAACCTAATTTATACACACACAAAGATAGGTTACCACTGAACAATAATTTTTTTCGGATTACCAAGTTACCTAATACTTCTCCAAATTTTATCAAAAATAAACAAAACTTTATTTACATATGACAACTGTAAGCTGCTTTCTGTTTACTGAACTCTTCAAATATGGATTAATATTTCTAAAAGAATATCAACGTGTCTAGTCTCCTTTTTCTTAACCTTTCATCACCTAGCATGCCACTACATATATGTTGATAATATTCGAAATTCGACAATACCTCTGATTCCGATTGTCCATAAGATGTACTCCTAAAGCAGTCCACGTCAGGTCGCTCTGCCCCATAGAAGTGGCCAATATCCCATTCATAACCTGCTTGCATAAATTAAAGCAATTAAAAATTGCTCAACTTGGCAAAAAAAAATAAATTGCAAATGATGAACAGGAAATTCATCATAGAACACGCAGCAAGAATAAAGAATTTTAACACACAGATAATACTTAAAAATGATGCAGATTACATGAACAAGGCATTAATCCAGTAGCAAGTTGAGTACAGTTTTTTATTGTAGCATAACAACTTAAAAGCACCAAGGTTCCGATGCTCAAATTGTACCCGAAGTACTGGAATTTAAGAAACACAAAATCTACAGTTGAACTCAGTACGTATTTAATGACATTGCATATCTACTAGTTATGCAGAAGGTAACTGAATGAATATGGCCTGTACGTGCGAGGGGAGTTGGTGAGGATTTTGCATATCTCAACTAGTTATAACTCTATGAACAGATGGATACATTTTGGCTATAAACCAAAATATCACCGTGCATGATGAAGAACCTCTATCTGTTAGACTCTTACTACTAATCAAACATCCTATGTACCTAAATTTAGATCTATAAATGCCATGCTCCAGATCTAGTTGCAAAGTTCCGATCCTTTAAACACCTTGCAATAAATTGTAATATCAAAGACATCCTGGACAATGCTTTAGTGACCCCAGTATAGAAGCAGCAACCATGAGCAAGATAAAAAGCTAACCAGGGCCAGTGTCAAAAAAGTTGTCACATGTAAACAGAAGACTAGTATACACCACATAGTTTACGTATTGCCCAAATAAGGGGTGTAATACCCCAAAAAGGTTTACTATTTAGCCCATTATATGAAGTTAAATGTACAGCCAGAAATTTAATGCAACAAGATAAACACAACAGGATTGATCACTCAAATGTAATCAAATAACTATATAGGACGGGCAGGTACCATTTCTCACATCCAATAGAATACAAGTTGTATTGAGGTTCGCACTCCCTTGGTAATCCTTATTTACATTTGCTAATTTACTCCTCCACTGGATTGGGGTTAATGGTTTTGCTCTCATTGACAAATCAAGCAAAGGAAGATGTGAAATACCTCCTTCCAACTGCAGCCACAATAATATTCACCTTCTCTTGTATGAGCTGACTTAGTTATTCTATATATGAGAAAAAGAAGCATGCAAATGTTTTATTGCTTGAATATTACAGAAAACATCATACATTGAGGTATCAGTGTGCTTGTGGAATTACAACTTACAAGGGAACGAAAGGGAAATGATTTGCCAAAACTTATAGTAGCACATCAATTACAAGGAGCAAAATCTCACATGAATAAAAAAAGGGAAGCAAAATCTCTCCCTTCCTTCTTTCCTCTTATGGTTATGCCATTTGAATCTTTGAGGCTTGAGTTAACTCTTTTGCAATCAACCTAATCTTGCAATTATGTGCCACTTCAACTTTTTGGGAAACTCAACTTTCTTCTTTTTTTCTCAGTTCAATAAACCTACAACCTAGGTTTTTCTCGTTTCTTTCAAAGCAAATAGGCTGCCTTCAGCATAATTCTTTTTCTTTTTTTTTTTTGAAAAGTGTGTTTAGATATGTCTAATGTGAATCTGACCTTACTACTAATCAGGGTTATGATCAATTCTTGCACAAAACAGGTATAACATTTAAACTATTCTGTTGGAGAACAAATACTGTAAATATAGATAACTCTGAGTCACTGACAGATTTATATATAGAGACATTATCCCAATATGCAATAGATGCCTTATTAGAATACCTGCACAAGTGAAGGTTTGTACCGTAGCTTTAATCTAGGAAAGGCATGCCCACTATGAGAATGAGAAATCTGAACCAGTATATCAGAGAACCTGTCATCATCTTTTAGCCATCTAACATATGCAACAGCGTCTTTATATGGCCCACTGTACTGTACAAAATAAAACATATCAGAACAGGAAAGGAAAAAACACTAAGCACATAGCACCATTATGTAGGGACTTTCCCCTTGCAACACCTGGAGTGCTCTCAAGACTATCAAACATGATGCTTTCGAAAACTAACAGATGATTTTAGGTTTTGCACAATGACATGATATTTTAATGTTTTTTATTGATGAATCCATCTATGCATATCATCCAATTACTAAAATAACTCATCTGATATAATATATATGTGACCAATATATCTGGCTGTTATGAAATGACCTTAGAAGTAGAAAATGACTAAATTTTCTTTCAACTGTGCATGAGAGTGTTGGGCTATGAGCTGAGGGCTGACTTGCGAACATATATGTAATGTGAAGTTGCATACAGTAAGTTCAGTTCTAATATCTAACTCATCTGTACAAAGAAAGACAGCATACCTGGGCATTGATTCCCTGCTCATTCAGGTATATCCGACCGTGTATATCAAGACCCTAAATCGTAGAAGAAAAATAAAAATATTAGCACCAATATATAAGCTCTTTAGTTGTCTCAGTATCATAAATATATATGACTTCGATATGTGCCTGTACTACTGAACATGTTCTTATTTTGACCTTGATCAGTTATCAGCCATGTTGCACATGTATATCTTTACATGGTCATCACAATTCCACATTCCCAATTATACAGATAGCCTCATTTTTTTGTTGACCATTATAAATAGCCTTTTTATTTAACTAAAATCCACCAATTCAACGGCAAAAAAAGAAAAATCATAATCGTGAATTAAATGCTTTGCATCACACCGCAGGAGCTTCTCACTCATATCTTATGCATTTTAATTCCTCTTGCATTTTCTCAAAGGGGAGACCATGTATCCATGTCTAGTGTATCTCAAGACACAAGTAACAAAAGCAATAAACAAATTCATACATATTTTCAACAAAATGCATTTCTTCATTTAGATAATCAAGAAACAAAAATAAAATGATAAAAATAAAAATACCTGCAAGAAGGAGAGGTGTTCAGAAACTTCACGGTGAGGGTCCTTGATATACACAAACCTGTAAAAATTGACAACCACAAACTCATCATCTTCATAACTTGTGTTTGTAGACACAATCTGCACAACCCCTTTACTTTCTGAACATGATAACACATTAAAGTTATCGGTTTTTTTACATTTCCAAGAACATGAGGCATTACTACTGGGCTGACCCGGAGCAAGAAAACGAAGAGATGGGTATATTATATTTCTGGGATTTTTGAGAATTGAAGGTATTGTTGTAGTATGGTTGTAGAGAATGAGTGATAATGAGAGTGTTGATGTAGCTGTTGTTGCCATGTTCATTGCTCGTTATCTGTTACTCAGTGTATGCCCAGTCCAGTCATATATATTTTAGTCCAGTCCACCCATGAGCAACGAGCAGACCCGACCCGGGCGACCCGACAACCACTTTAATTCTAGGGGTAGTCTTGTAAGAAAATAAAATTTTTAAATTTTTATATGATAGAGATTTTGTAAAAATTAATTAGATATGGTTTTTCTAATATTTTAAACTATAAAATATGTGCAAAAAGATTCAAAACCGTTAGAATGGAAAAGGGAGAACAATGTTTTGGGATAGGGAGAATTAAATACTCATCAATTCATATTGACATAAGAAAGTTAAAATAATAATAAAATATTAGATATAAAGAAATATAAAGAACATTATTAGAATTATTATTCTTAAAAATATGTTGAGCCATGATATTGGCCAAGATGTTATCATGCCACATCATTTGAGAACCTCTTTAAGAAAGAAAATTTGTAAATAAAAAGACACACAACACCTTCAACAATATAAGGCTATATTTTAGATGTGTTACCATATTTTAAAGTGCCTTTTAGTTTTATATACCTTCTCTAAAGCGGCAATCAAACAAAAACTAACAATTGATTCAAGTAATGGAGTAAAATTTAAACAAAAAACTCATGATCGGAGGGTGAAGCTTAATGCAGCTTGTTTGTGTTAAAATCTGTTGTCAACCCATACAACTATGCTTTTCCTTGCATTGTTTAGGATAGCAGAAATATGGAACTTTTAGCTTCCTGCTACACAGACTTTCTGCTACACAAATCTGGGAAGCGCATGAAGTTGTTCAATCTGCGTTTCCAAGTATTTCAAAATGCATCAGCACCTAATGTAGAATTTACTGCAAGTATACCTCTGTGAGTTGGACTTTCGCCTCCTGTTTAACACGATGTTTACGGCCTTTGAATTAAATGATGATTGATGAAATCTCTGCGTTTGATTGATGGCCATGAAATGTAAGATTTTAATAGAAGAGAACTAGTCTTGATGAGAGTCGTCAGACCCATATTTGCATTTAACATCTTGCCCTTCTACAAGCTTCTCCACTGTGTCTGACGGAAGACCAATCATTTCCAACGTCTTCTCCCACACCCTGGAAGAAGTTTCAAGATTGTGCGCTTCTTCAGAAGGATTTGTAGGACGGCATTCTTGAGAAATGAAAGCGCCAACTGGCCACTCGTCTGATTTCAACATCTCGCAGTATTCAGGAATTTGAGGATCAGTGGCTGCAAATAGGGCACTTCTAGAACCTGCAGTTGCAAAATAAGCATTCAGTATTTGCTCTGAGCAAATATTTTACACGTGTACAAGTGATTCTTACATTAGGCAACCTATTGGGCAAATAGCAACATAAAACTATATGAGCTGAACTTGTAAAAAAATAATAGCCACTTGCTGCAGTTCTAACATGTTCCAAAAAATCATTTTCACAGAAGTCCTATAAACGTAACCATAGCAGTGATCATGTATAATATATCATATAGCAGTCAGAAGTCTTGCCTTCTTCAGGACTGAAAATAAAATATGGAATCAGGCGATAGCCGGTTTGGACAATCTTGGGAAGATCCCTTGCCTGCCATTTAGTAAAATTTATGAGTCAACTATGGATCGCTTCTTTTGACTTCAAATCAAAATTAAAAATTTGAGAGATATGACAAGAAAGAACATTTATGTAAGGAACTTACAACATTGGTCTGAACTATTCCAGGAGATACACATACTACGCTTATTCCAGCTTCAGCAGGTAACCTCTTGTGGAGGACGCTACTAAACATGACCTGCAATTTAATATGACTAACTAAGATCAACCAAAAATTTACCAAAACATATTTGACTTCGTTTAAGTAAGATAAACAACTTTGTTTAAGGGAATTGGCAATTAGCAGAAAAGTTCAAAGTAGCTTAAGAATTAACTAAACGTGAAAGTCAGTTTTTGTTAAAGCTAATAGAATCCTACTGCGACAAATTTGCTAACCTGTGCTAGTTTGCTGCCTGAGTAACCCACTAAACTTGTATACTTTCTCTTTCCAGTCACGACATTCATGTCTTCAGTATCAACGAATCCAACTTGATGCATCTTCAGTATAAAAAAACAATAATAATGTCAAGTCAATATGGAGAGTGATATTGCTGTTTAAAGAGCATAAGAGACAGAACGTAAATTTAAACAATTTCATCAGGAAGAGAGCCTTTTTACATTGACAATAATTATCAACTATAACCTCTGCTACTCTACAAATACAGATAACTATATATGGGCATATACAGAAACCAGTAAACTAAGTCTATAACATTACAACTACTTTTTCATTGCAGATGTTGGGGTTTAGTATACACCAAATGATTACTGCAAATTTGCAAAGCCTAGTTGAAAGTCCTCTTGGTAATCAGAGGTCGAGAGTTGAAGCCTTAGAGTAGGCATGCCTGTGTGAGTATTCAGATATCTGCGATTGACCGTAACCAATAAAAAACTGACTGGTCACATACTCACACATATGAGATATGTTTGTGTCAAGGTTGAAGTTATATATTTAGAAGTAAGATGCTTTACTGATTTATAAGAACCAGGAAAGGCTGATATGTCATCTGATTGTATATATACAATATACCAGATATTGCTTATCTTCTTTGCACGAATCCTTACTAGTGGGGATATTTGCAAGAAGAACTGCATCCGTACTGTGTCCTTTAGATATATTAGCATGCTTATTACTAAAGTCAAGAGGCTTATCACGTGTCTTGTCAATGTCAAGTCAAAAATGACCATCACAAGAAACAAAGCATTCAATCATTTTAGTATTATTATAGTTATTCTTTTGAAGGGTGGAAGGGGGGGTTACTATGTTCAAAAGTTGGACCTCTTACTTCCAATAGGGAAGCATATTTGCTAGGCTAGAAGTGAAGATATAGTGGATTTCTTATAGTCAGTAGGGATGCGATATCATATACATATTACTAGCTCTGGGTGCTGTTAAAATTGAATATGCTTCTTGAGCGTTTGTCACCATTTTACAACATTTGCTTCCACTTTTTTTTCTGGGCACAAGCAAGCACAGGATAAAATAAATGATCACACCGCAACTTCGGCACCAATTTAATAATAATGGAGTGCGGAAACAGTTTCCAGAGATCCTAGCCATTTAAATCTTTGCTGTGTGATTACATAGATAAGGATAGAGGATAAAAAAGTAATTTTCTTCTTCTAAAAAGAGAAATGTCTTCGGAACTAAATTTATTGTGAAAAACTTCAATGCAATATATCAAATATGAATTGTCACACTAAACATTTTATGTTGAACATAAAATATAATATAAATCAATGATAACTTTATAAAAATTTCTTAACTTATTTTCAAAAAATTTCTATTCTGTATAAAAATTTAAACATTAAACTTTTATTCAAAAGAAAAAAAAAGTTCAAAATAATATATCAAGCTATATTTTAAGAGAGCATTAGAATGTGTGCCGAGCCCCCGTCCTCCAATGTAAACAATTGAGGGGGACGGAGGGAGTATTATAAGGCTGTAATTAACATAAAAGAGGTCATGCATATCGATAGTGCTTTTAAATAATTATGGAAAACTTGTATTTATATCCATTACACAAACATAAAGACGTTGAACTTACTATTGAATTAACATTAACAATCCGACTTGGAGAGCCTCTGATAAGGGATGGCAAAAGCAATACTGAAAGCAAGGCTGGTGCCAGATGATTTACTTGCATGTGTTCTTCAAAACCGTCCTTGGAAATCTTTTGTGGTTCTAAACATAAATGTCAGAAAAAGCATCAATTATCAATAATCAATTAAACATGGAGGAAGATTAAAAGGTTTGCAAGAAACAAAAAGGAGCAGACCCATATGCCCTCATAGTCATGACATCAATGACACAAGAAAGAAATGCAATGCCGTATAGTTATATATAAGAATTTAAGAATGTTGGCCAAGGAATAGAACTTAGAAGTATGCTTGCTTAGCAACCTAACCAGCTAACCGGCACAACAATTATGAAGGTAAAGACTAGTCAAACAGCAAAAATTTAAGGTTAAGACTATAAAATATTTTTTTCATTTCCAAGCAGCTTGATTATAGTCAACAAGTAAACTTTATGCTTTAAACTGGAAGAAATTGGGTCAACCCGCACGATTCTCCCAGCTTTCAGCTTTCTGGTACGATCAATATCAAAAATGGTGAACCTTGTCCAATAGTCAAGGTTCTCCTGCAATCCCATTAGGAAAACAAATTTCCCTTCCAATCCGATTGCATCCGGGCAGATATGTGTGTGGAATGAAGCCTCTGGCTCCTTTTTGGCGCCCACCCCTTCATTATTTACATGTTGAGGCAAGGCAAGCCCCGACGCTTTGCAGCACTGATAGGCTACTTAAGATTCAATTTAAGTCAAGATAAATCTCAGTCGGAGAGATTCGGATCAACAGGAGTAAAAGCCTAATAAAATTACACTATTCATTTGCATAGTCACAAATTCACAATCATAGATGGAACAACTAAATACATATGCTCAACTATTTATGTCACATTATCACCCATGGGATTATATATGGCATCTGTTTGTGTTATACTTTCATCAGGCCTGCTCAGATATGATATAAGATGTTCCTTATTTTTATTAACATCGATTGGTGAACAGACAATGTGATGAAAAGAGCTAAACGCCCTGTCATGTTAGGTAAACATTATTTTCAAATTTACTCAAGCTAGATCTTGGCTCATGCTTATATGGAATTAAAAACTTGACTGCACAAAGTTGTGGATCAATGGAAAAACTCGACATAAATAAGAAAATGTAGAGAATAATATATATTTTTTGTAGATCCGCTCTACCTAAATGAACAAACATAGAAAAGGAATTATTTCTCCTGCCTCTTTCTCTCCATTTTTTGGTTATAAATTAAGTAATTTTATCCTGCCACAGGGGTAGCAAATTCAGACCTTACGCGACAACCCGACATGATTCGACCCACAAAAGTACGAATTTGGGTTAAGGTTGACCCAAAATTAACCCGAAAATTGCGGGTCATTTTCGGTCCGGATTCTGGTTAATTGACCCGAAATTATGTATACGTGATATAAAATACTACATGTTTATAAAAATACATATGTTTTATATTATTTTGTATTATCTATTTATATTTAATTAATATTTTATCTTGATCTAATAAAAATAAATTTATAAGATTATATGACATTTATTAATTTATTTAGAATATTTATTTATTAATAAATTATAACGGGTCGAGTCAGGTTCATGTTACCTGTAAGATGTGCAGGCTAGGTTCGGGTTGAGTATTCTAACCCATTAAAATTTTGGGGCGGGTTTGGTTTTGGTCAAAATTTTAACCTAAGTCTGTCAACCCAACACGAAACCGACCACATAACATCAATATCCTCACTAAGATTATCCAGGAACTTGTTCAGAAATACCGTAATGAAAGGAACATAGGAGTTTGTCGCTAGGTATTTGACCAAATAGGATCGAAATTGCTAGTCCTATCCTACCATGTTCCTCTGTTGGCCCTTCTCTTTTATTATCACACTCACCGACCACACAGTCCTTTAGACTTATCACCCCCAAAGCATCACTTTCTCACAGGATTGCAGAGAACATAATAGTCTACCATCAATGATTTTGACATGTTCCGGAAAGTAACCAAAAAAAAAACTACATGATAACTTAATACTAACCCCCAATAGAAAATATCCCTGCGTTGTTGATGAGAACATGCAAAGGGCCTGAACGTGCATTCCATGCTTCAGCAAATCTTGCAACAGAGTCCAATGAGAGAAGATTAAGCTCCATTACCTTCAAAAGTCAAATTTTGGAAGAGTTTATAAGTGTATTGTTCTAATGTTTAAAGAGTCATTTTTAAACTACCCTCTTAATTACTCTTCCGGAAATACAGATGCCCAAAACTTACAAGTGTCCTCAGCATATACCTCGATATTAAGAGGAAGGCCCTTTCCAGACCAATCATGCTGCCACTTAAGAATCAATTCATGAGCAGCCTTTGTATTCCGTACAGCCATTACAACGTGAGCCCCTGCTTCAGCTAATTGCCTGTCAAGTATAGTTAAAACAGGTGAGAGAGATTCCTGTGATGGGGAAATGCGATTTACAACCACGTGGACTACAGCAAGGCTGTGGATCATGGTGCCAGAAACTTTTAATTTGGGTGTACGTATATCATATATTCATATGTATATGATATGACTCGAAAATGTTTCAAGTGAATGCAAAAAAAAAAAAGCTGTTACCCACTTTTGTTTCAGAATAAACAAATTATTTTACAAAACAAGCGTAAATTGATATATTACTTCTTAAATTAAAATTATCTTCACAAATACTTGTTTCATATATATATTAGGTGGAACCAAAGAATCTCAAAGATGGATGGAATAATAAGCTTACTTTAAAAAATCCAATCTCAACATATAAATGTTCTATCGGTAATTCAAACTAATAAAGTAATAATGAGTTCAAATTAGCTCAATTCGCCTATATTATATTAGAAAGTACCTGTTCTGTCCTCAACTCTATTGTCACCAATTATAGAACATTAACAAACTGATTCACTTAACAGAATTCCCCACAAATATTATTACCAACTCTAATAAGTACACTGTATCACGTTTTACTTGAGCAAACAAACAGAAACGCTTAACTGAATTCCCCTAAAACATGCTTATTAAGTCCGAGAATTAAACTGTTTACACATTTCTCGTCTAAAACATGCTTATTAACTCCGAGACTTAAGCTATTTACCAATTTCTCTTTTAAACAGCAAGCAGTATTTCATTACCTACACCTCGAAAAACATTTTTTAATTTCACTCAGTGATAACACTATCGTACAGCAGCTCAAATAACAAATAATTGTAAAACAATGTATATATACACATCAGCAATATATGGAATACATAACCGAATACAACTAACCTACATGAACAGCAAGAACATTCTGAGCAACTACAAAAATGCATCAATTAGACCCCAAAATGACAACATGGACTTCATCTTCGACAATAGTGAAGAATTCTTTAAACCTATCACCAATAAATAGATTATGAACATAATCTTCAAGTGCTTGTCAAAGTGTCATATCCACCAGCCCAATAGCAACTACAAAAATGCATCAATTAGACCTCAAAATGACAACATGGACTTCATCTTCGACAATAATGAAGAATTCCAAAAACCTATCACCAATAACCAAATTATGAACATAATTTTCAAGTGCCTGTCAAAGTGTCATATCCACCAGCCCAATAACCACCACCCCCCCACCCCCACCCCCCAAACAACCCTTCCTACGGAAAACCATCTTCTGCTAAAATCCCTAAAAAGCTCAGTCAATCACTAACACTACTAAAAACTATAAGTACAAGAAACAGATACATCTAAAAGGATTACCAATAACTCATCTTTCAATCTACAGAAATCACCAAAAAATTCACTCAATCAGTTGAAATCATGAATTTAAGAAACAGAACATCTAAAAAGATCATCAACAACCCACCTTCAATTCATCCATTTTCCACAAAACCCAATTCACAAAATCTCCTAAACCTCAATCAATCAAATACAACACTAAAATCACAAATTCAAGGAAAAAGAGAGAGAAACAAAAGAAAACCTGGCAATTTCTCGGCCAATTCCACTAGTAGATCCAGTGATAATACAAGTGAAATCTTGGGGGAGAGGAGGAAGAGGCATTGGATTCTCCAGATGACTAGCCATGATTCTCTGAAACAACATCTCATAAATCACATTAAACCATCCTCTTAACCATTCAATCCAGCCCAACCCCTTCTTCTTCATCAAGTTGCTTGTACTCTCTTCTTCACTTCTGCTCATCTTTTTTCACTCAGACTTCTTGTTCTTCTAGGATTCTCTATTTCCAACCCAGTTAGCTAGTTGGGTACTTTGTGTTTCGCTTGATTTAACTCTGTCTTGACTGCACAGTAGTACATATGTCGTGTGTATGTGTCACTGTCAGTTTATTTATAATTTCTTGAAAAAGACCCATTTTAAGGATCTTTAATAAGATAACACAAAATAAGTTTATTTATATGATTATAAAAAAGATAAATTTTTTGGTTGGGTGATTATAATTTTTAATGATGGGTTTATTTTTTTGTGGGGTGGATGTGTGCGCATAATATCCACTAGTAAAATTAGAGTGTTTTGATGAGCACTTTTCTTCTTCATTCTTCAACCCAATTCACCATTCTTGAATCAACAGGGAAAAGAAGAATATAAAGAAAAAAAGATATAAAGAGAGAAGGAGATATGGGAAGCAAGAAATAAATTTACAAAGAATTTCACTTTCCCATCTCCTTCTCTTTTGGGTTATCTGATTTTGGGTGTTTTTCTTGGAAGCCAACAAGATTTCATTTGGCAGAAATGAGGGACAAAGCTTCTGTGTCTAAGGACCTTAATCTCAAGCACACCAAGGTACAAGCTTTTATTTATTTGGTCTTTTTAATTATACATTTTTTTTATTGATGCTAAAAATTGCAAATTTGTATGTCTCTTGAAATTGAGCTCACATGCAATTCACATGAATATGTGTGATTTAGGCATTGATCTACAATATCTTGTATAAATACTGAATTTACTATAAACCTGCTGTTAATGTCAAGCATTGCACTTATTTCTTTTGTCTTACCGTTATGTTCTTGATAAATATGTTTTTTCCCACCACCCTATGATGTAATTCCAGAAAATTTTCTTGATCAACTTTAGAAAAAAACTAGATGTTAAAGAAGTCAAATTATTGAATCCAGGAACTGAAAATAGAATTATATCTCACTCGTTATTAAGAGTTGGGGAGGGTTAGATGTACGCAGACCTCCCAGAAGTGGAGAGACTGATTTTGTAAAGCTTTCGAGAAAATTGGGTAGCAGTTACCACATTAGGATTAGGTTCCCTACAGTTTACACAGGTGTTGAAATGGTTCAATGGGTGAACTGTGACATTTACCATTATTTGGTAAAATTATCATCCTAAGGCCTTCCTTACTCTAAATTACATTTGCTTCTCTTTCCAATTCTGCAATTTTGTTTTTTCAGATATTGGATGGTCTTCTTAAGCTGCCTGAGAATAAGGAGTGTGCAGATTGTCGAAACAAGTAAGACGTCCTAGGCTGATATACATGTACTTTTGCACTTATACTTTGTGCCCTCTGGATTACTGTGAAAAATGGCTAAAATTATTCTACAAAGAAATTCTTCTAGAGCACAGTTTCCCTCATTATTATCTGTTGTTTCTGTACTGTACTTCTGTTTAGGGCTCCAAGATGGGCAAGCGTGAATCTCGGAATATTTATATGCATGCAGTGCTCAGGAATACATCGAAGTCTTGGAGTACACATATCGAAGGTTTCATTTTGCAAACTTGCTTTTCTTGTTTTGCAGTAAAGTTCATATATAGTATGAGTGGATAACCTAGGTACAAATGTTCTTGGTGAGTTTTGTTTTTAACTATGGCATACCTCATTATCATAATATATAGGTAAGATCTGCAACACTCGATACTTGGCTACCGGAGCAGATCGCCTTCATGCAGTGTAAGAAAATCTTCATTGTTCTTGTTCTCTCTCTCCTCACACACACATGAACACATTTAGGCTCTCAAACACATATCTTCATCATTGCTGATGCTACAAGAGGATGCTGTCACATTAGTTGCATATTTCTTCCCAGAAGAAAGTCTTTGGTTTAGCTTCATTCAATGGAACATATCAGTGTTGCTTGGGATAAGTACACAAGATCTTGGTTGTTTTCTATCCAAGTGTCCCAAATTTCAAATAGCAAATTAGTTTGTATATTTTTCAGGCTACGAGCAAAGAGCATGCACTGTGTGTTTCTCTGTCTCTATATACAGTATTTGAAGATGTTTTCTTACTGTTTCCGTTTTGCAGCTATGGACAACGTAAAGGCAAACAGCTACTGGGAAGCTGAATTGCCAGAAGACCATGACAGGGGTGACATTGAAACTTTTATTCGTACCAAGTAATTTTTCAGCTAAACTTTGTTATGATAACGTTTTGATTTAAGATTTAGTAGTTAATTTCTTATTTCTTCTTTTGAAGGTATGAAAAAAAACAGTGGGTTTCTAAAACTGCAAATCCACCCAACCCATTAGATTTTCAAGATGACACAGATTTAATAGAAGGCATGATCGAGACTGACATTCCAAAGAAAGCAAGAAAATATTCTCTGGAGGAAGAGGCTATAACTGAGTACATGTCACAAGTTATAACTACAACAAGGCCTGCACATGGGGTATGCTGTTATATTATATATATCAATCACAGCTGCATTATCATAATTTTGCCCAAGACTACAGCCAATTGCATCATGTTGCTAGTGGTTCTGTGTTTCTATTTCGTGGCTAAGCCAACAAAACTGTTGTGGGAACTAGAAATATATGGAGGGGGATTTCACTTATTTACGGGCAAGAAGTAATTGAATCCCTTCACTTAAATTTTGAAAAATAGTTCTTCTTCTCTTCGATTACATCAGTTTGACATGTTTGTGTGAAAACTTGATTTTTGAGAAAGATTAAAAGGAATTTAAAAGGTACAACGTCACTACCCCTCCATGCTCGGGTGTATGTCATCTTCTTTACAGTTTGCATCTCACGCTTGCATAACGAGCTGTGGTTGAACTTTGGTGTTTTGCCTGTATTTGCCTATTTCACAACAGTTATCCTTTTCACCTCAGGTTAGAGAAGATGTGTATCACTTGTTCTGAGTATCTTATTTATATATTTTGAACAGGCCTCACTTTCGATGGATTTAATGGAAGAGGATTTTTCTATAACTCCACCTGCGAAGCCTAAAAGGGATCCATCCATAAGAAAGAGTAATGCTGGTACAGATCTTTTCAGTTTGCTCTATGTCACAGAGGGAAAACATGATCGTACTGTCGTACCTCCATCCCGTTGGGCAACTTTTGACTGTAAGAACGATCTGTGATGTTATTGCCTGCTTTATATATTTATAGTATCATAGAGTTCTTTTTTGTTTGAATGATATATAATTACCAATTAAGAATCCGTCGAACGAATTCATTTCTGATTACTTGTTAACGTTATCAGCACTGCTTCAAAACTGGTATAAAATTGTGATCATGATTTCTACGTGCAGGAACTGCATTAATGGAGATACAAAGAGATAAAAACAATGCCTCAGTAGGTTTCCTGAAGCAACGTTTAACAAATGGAAGCAGGCATTGATTTTCATCAAAATGGTATGTCCATTCATAAAAACAGCAAATTCATGTCACCATGGTATGGATAAAGTTTGTTTCTCATGTCCAGTCCCTCTCCGCTTCTTTTTATTAAAAAAATTAAAAAAATTCAACGAACATTTATTAATTGTGATGCTGAAGCTTTTAGATGAAGTTGTTACCGAGTGAATGCACTCATTTCATCTTGTGGAAATGTATATATGAAACTCCGTAAACTATTACCCCATCTCCAGCCAGCATATCATCAGTCTCTATTATCATTTATCAGCATCTACTATATTATCAGTGTCACCATTATTTTGCATCTGATGTTAGCCTATGCTTTTGACTAAATATTTTTTTTCCCCACTAAATTGTGGTACAGGAACTGAATCACCGGAAGCACGTTTCACTCTACTCCGCCATGATGAGCACGAGACCTTCCAACTCTTTCACCTTAAAATCACACTCAAAGAGAAAAGTATCTTATCCACTTCATATTCAGATTTTTCTACAATTTATGATTTGCAAGATGTATGAAAGAATGTGCTACAGTCAATATCAATCTTCTTTCGTTATATTTCAGCTTCTTCAATCCATCATTTTCTTTCTGTTCATGTGCTGATATATTCAATTGAGTTGGTTTGCAAAGGGTCACAACAAATTAAAGTCTGTATAGTCTGGACCACTTCACATATATGTTCCGTAAACAAACCTAGTTGTTCCATTAGCAATAGGCAAAGTAGCACTCATGTCCAACATAATGTTGGGTGCTTGGGTCAAGCATGTTGATGTTATAAACTGAGAACACCAGAGAGTGGTTTTAACCTGGTAAAAATCTGTTTACGTAAAAATAAGAGTAGGCTGAGTATAATATCCCAAGCCCATAACTTAATATATACCGGAACCAACGACCCACCACAAGTCGGCCCAAAATGCTAGCAAATTGGTATATATTAGTTATTTGCTTGTGCTTATAAAGACCCAAATACTCTTTTATCTAACCAATGTGGGATGTTACACTGAGTCCATCGGATCTTTTCCAGATTCGACGATGAGGGACTGGTGCACCGGCAAGGCCTAATGAACTCAGGACATCCAAGAAATGACATGAATGCTACTATGTACTATAACACTCCTGTAAAACACAGGTGCATTGATGCATTTAACTTAAGTAATGAAGCTTCCCAAGTACAGGGGGTGCTTGTTTTCCGGAAGCAGAAGCTGCTTCCGGCTTCTTCTTTTCTTGACCCGTTTGTGTAAATAAGCAGAAGCACTTTTAAGAAGCTGAGAATGCTAGTTTTTCTCTCAAAACTTCTGCTTCTTTTCCAAACATTTTATTAACTTATTTACTTCTTGCTTCTACCCCACTTCTCTGATTTAAGTAAGAAATCACTTTTTTTAAGCTAGCCCAAACGGCCTCATAATCTGCCATATGGTTGCATGGATTCAGTGATAATCTGCCAAAGGCTTTTGTCTAAGTGAGATGGTTTGACCCATTTGCCTCCAGGAGTGGGGGCATATGTTGTTGCTTTGCATCATGTCATTATAATTATCTTGTTATATGAGTATGACAGCTCAACAATCATCTTCCCATGCCCTTAATTAACCCCACACCCTAATTTTAATTTATAATCCCTACATAATTATTGAGCACTTAAGTACTCTGAACCCTCTGGTACATAGATCACAAATCCTAGAAACATATACATCAGTACATATTCGTCAAAGAGACATGAAATTATAGAAAAATACAAATAAGATTCAGAAATTTGGGACTCGATGAAGAGCATTATGAAGTCCAAGTTATTTTTTGTTTAACTGGCTTGGACTTGTTCAACAGAGAAAACAAATAAATATGTACATTTTTATGTATTAAATTCTACCATATGAATATTGTATTCAAGAGGAAGCCTCCATGCACATGAAATTGTTGAATGACAACAACTCTTCTTGATTTCTGCTATATCACATAAATCTATCCTAATCTAAAATTCCTTAAACTCAAAAGATATCGATATGCAGAGATGCAGGCTTGACTATTCAACAAGATAATATTTAATATTTTCCTTATTATTTGCAAAAAAATATATTAAATAATTATGGATATCCCTAACATTTTATTTTTTTACCAGAATATAATATTTTAGCGTTAATTCTCTCTTTGAATTAAATGATGCCACCTGCATTCACCTTTTATATTTAAAATCATAAAATAGTATAGTTTACAACAAATATTAAAAAAATTATTTTCTCAATAATTTTCATATATCTGGGTATTATATTAATGAAATCCGGTGTGATGTGTATGCTTTTGTTCCTTGAATGGATGGGGATTCTTCAACTTTTATATCTAAGCGAAAATGACCAAAAGTACATGCACCCACTCTTTTCACTTTTATAATGAACTATTTTATTCATCTGGCTCGGGGCTCATTGCTCCTACCAATTTCTTTATTTTCTGGAGGATGCCCATCTAGCAAAGTGTTCAATTAAATATCACATACAAGGCCCATGACTATGACTGATTGTTAATATTTTACAAATTAGTGTAAGTATATTTTTAATACAATATATAATATCTTATTACTCACCGGTCAAGTTTTGTAAATTATTTTGCATTACTATATCAGAAAATAAATTTTATGATATTTTGATGTAGAACAAGGGTGGATGAAGCCTGAAGCTGAAAGTGACGATTCGGCTCGAGTAATATAATATTATAATATAAAGGCTAAAATTAAAAGAAAGAAAAACAAAAAGAGATAAATTAAATATTTAAAGTGGCTTTTGAGCATATATAAGCTGCGGATGCAGGCGATCTAGAAAGCACAAAAAGTTTAGTCCCTAGAGATTCACCATATCCGGGAGAAAAGTGAATTTTACCGTATAAATTACGAAACTAATTTATTTATTTGCTTTCAATACTTAAAAGGAAGTGGTTGTAGACTTGGAGTGCCGTGAAAAAGGTTCGGTACAATATTTTATTTAAAATAGTAAATCAGTTTGTTGGCTTAATTACATTATCAAAGCATTATCTGATTGATTAGCTGGGAAATATAGCACCGTGCATGAAGTAACTTAATCGAGTCAGTCACTCGAAAATTACTTTATTAACACTGTCAACAAAAAGATATGGTGTATGGTTAACAGGTGTCACATAAATTGAGATTAATACTGTATTTCGAACAGTTTCAATACGAGATTTTAGAAATGATGTCACAACAGGATGACGAGTCTGTTTGTTACGAAATTGGGTGAATTCGAAAATGGATAAACCGGACTGAATTTATTTTTTTATATAAAAAGTAATCAATTCATTAATTAAAAGTCATATGACATCTATAAATATAATCATAATTGAACAGACGCGGAAGAATATCGGTTTTGAATCCTTCCTTCTTCAAGAGGCAACTAAACGATTTGAATATGTACTTGTTTCTATCCTATTAGTACTATCGCATTAAATCCACCATAAAAAATCTGGAAAAGTAAAGGGACAAGTAACGTAGTACAATAAATAAAAGCTCCCCAGAGAGAGTAAAATTGTTAAAAAAAGGCATGATAGTATTATACACCTTGAGCAATTGTTATTTATATTTGTCAATCACAGAAGTTTCTCCCGTAGGTACATGTTTTCACCGAGATTTTGCTTTCAATCCCTTCTCACTTGCTAAGAAGAAACACGTATATACTCCCTCCGTCCCACAATACATGTCCCTTTGACTTTTTTCACGTAATTTGAGGTGCAAATAAAACATATGTCTATATATTATTTTTCAAATTTTCTTTTTCTGAATGAAAATATGGATGTTATACTTTTATTCAGAAAAAAAAATTTTGAAAAATAATGTATAGAAGTATGTTTTATTTGCACATCAAATTACGTGCAAAAAGTCAAAAGGACATGTATTGTGGGACGGAGGGAGTATTGAATTAAGAAAGTCAAGTCTAGTAGTTGTGGAAATATGAGCCCAAACAAATAATTTAGTAGTGGTGTTACTGTATAGTGTGCTCGGCCGACGGGCATTATAAATTTTAAACTTGATAGCAAAGCGATAATCCTAGATTTGAAGCATGCTACCTAGCCATGATTTGTGTACTATTATTATCAATCCTATTCCTACTTTTTACCCACTCGGAAGACCCAAAGTAAATTCTTCATTCTCCCTGCTTTGAAATTTCATACATGACAAACACATCCCGTGCAACGTTGTTTTGCAAATTGTCGGTCCAGTTAAAGCCATCTGAAATAATGACAAATGATCTATGAACGGAGGAGTTATCAAAAATTCAGAATCTGTTAAGAAAATAGTATAATTAGTCCAGACAAAATTTCTGATAATTTTTAAGTGCAGTGAGAAAATTTATTAATATCTCGCACTTAAAAGTTAATGATGATTATTTTTAATTCTGATTTTTTCCGCAATATTAATCTCGTACGTGGTTCTGTTATATATGATATATACCATAAAAAATAAGGAGACATCTACAGAGAAACGCGACCGTGTGGAGCCCACCATCACCAGCTCCACCATGACCATCCCCACCACCCCGCCCCAGCCCGGCCGTGTGCTACTATTGATTATTTGAAATGTCGATGTTCTGTAATTGAAATGTTAAGTACGTACCTCAATTGTTTTAAACATATTTTTCTCTTTTTTTGGATAAAAAAGAAATCAATTCATTAATCAAAAGCCATACGGCATCAATAAATATAATCGAAATTGGACAGACGCTCAATTATATTGCCATTGAATCTTTCCTTCTTGGAGAGGCAATTAAGCGATTTGAAGGTGGATTTGAATATATGTACTCGTTTTCACCTGATTGGTTTTCACCCGATTGGCTTTCACTTGACTATTCTGAACAATCGACCATAGATGCGATTGCATAATAACCTTACCTGAATCAAACCCATGAAAATCATGTCAATTTATAATCTCGGTCATGGAGAACATTAAAACACATTAAAACAAAAACCAACTCTCACAATAAGAAGAGGCTAACAAAACCCAAATAAATTGGAACTTATTAAAAGGAAAATAAGATTTCAAACAAGAACTGGGAAAAAAAATTGGGCTTTCCACCGGTGAAAACCGATCGAAACCCCCTCAAAAATCTTTAATGGAGGCTAGGGTTTGAGAAAGAGAGAGAGTTTGAGAGGAAGAGTAAAAAATAAAATATAAATGATGTTTTAAACATATTTTTCTTCTATGCCAATTTTAATATATTACATAATTTATTTATAATCTAGTATTTTTTTTCCGAGGCGTGCACAAAAAATATTATATTTATTAAATCGGATATATTTCCGCTTTCGCACTGAACGAAGCTGAGTAAATTTGAAAAAACTCGCAGCACACAAAATGTCTCAGTCGGACACAGCAAGTGGCTAGTGGCAGAAACTGTTGATGAAAACCAATTGATATCACATAGTTAAAAAAACATATCCTCCTTTGCATTCATATCTTCCAAGATTTTCATATTTATTCTACATAATTATTTCTATTCAAATTCAATGCATTTCGGCCCCTTAAAAAAGACAGATTCATAACCAGATTTATTGACAAAGTGAAGAAGTGATAGCTATTAAGTAACATATGACATGGTCGTAATTTGAAATATCGAAATTTACAAGTGACATTTTCCAAGTGATATTACTACATAGAAACACTAAAAAGTATCACAAAAAGTTGAGAAACAATTTGTCATGTAGAACAAGTTGGGGTCTCAGTGAAACAGTCCAAAAACAAAGTACAGTAGATTTAGGTGCAAATCTATGTTACAGATCCAAAATCCAACAATTTAGTGTTGATCATGCAGACGAGATTGATATGACTAAAGATATATACATCATGCTTGGTAGTAGAACTCAATTGCACATTGTTGTTGTTGCAACTTGAATATCAGCTGTCTCCAACACACACACCTCCTTTGTATTCAAACAACCAGATGTGTTGTGGCCTCGCGTGGGTTCGTATCACATATGTTTGGCTCAATTTAAAAGGAGAGTTTATTATTTTAAAAAAAGTTATCTATAAATAAAAATTATTTTTAATTATGTGATCGATAATTTTTTTTGATATTTACAATTTATCGACTATAAAATTTGTTAATACAAAAATAATATATAAAAAATTATCTTTTAAAGTGATTCTTTACAGTTTTGTAAAATCAAATTTCGAAAATAATATAAATCATTGAAAAAAGTTGGTATTTTCAACTTCCAATATCCTCGCACGTTAGTCGAAATGTTGACTTTTAAATTTTTTGGAAAAAATATGAATAAATTATTTAAAAATTATAGGTTCAGAAGTTGGGTTTTAAATCCGGCCAATCGCTTAGTGCAATGAAACCCCAAATACAATAATTATTGTGAAATTGAGGATTTCAATCACATTTGTTAACAAGCATTTTTCTCTCGCATGACGGGCTTGCATTGATTCCACATTTAAGGTGAGATATTTCGATCATCACATTTGAATCGGTAAATTGTAATTCGACACGAATGCCGTTATGAGGACCACCCAGTGGCGGACCCAGAATTTTTTCTCAGTGGGTTCCTTGTTTTATTTTATTAATATAAATAATAAATATTTAATTAAATATTAATATTTAAATTTTTGATATTAATATTAAATGTTAATTTAAAGAACAACGGAAACTAAAAGGAATATATTTATACAAATATCTTAATAAATACGAGATGTTAAATAATTTCGAACAACAATCGCCTAATAATTAATAAGATTTCTGAATTATTAAAGTAAATTATGAATTTGGTAAAATATTTTAGTGGGTTCCCGCTAATTTTAAATTAATTTTTAACCGAAATTTACCTTATAATTACATTTCGGCGGGAAGTTGAGTGGGTGCCCGGGAACCCATAGCCAAAGCTATGGGTCCGCCCCTGGGACCACCAGACCAGTGTAACAGAGTTCATCTGGAGACGACTTGAGTGCTTGACTGTAGTTGCTTCCTTGTTTCAAACAAGTGACCCGTTGTAAAATTATTTGTTCATTTTTTTTGCTAAATGGTGACCCGTTGTAAATTACAGTCTGTATGACAGCGGAAGTTGTGAGAGAGATTGGGGAAAAACTGAACAGCACAGTTACTGTTGGCCTGGTGTGCTCCTTTTCTTTTAGTCCAAATACTACTACAATTATAGCAAAACAACACCAACGATTGTATCAACGTCGCTTTTTTTACCCGAAATCGAGAATTCGAATATAATGATGAATGAGATGTTTGTTTGAATATATCTATTTACTAAAGAAACAAGTACTACCATTACAATCTTATATTATTTTATAATTTAATAATCGAGCTAGGTAATTTTAGACTATTGAGTATTCGAGTGAGTGAAATTGGACGTGTTATTTCGGTATCGACTTTAATATATAACTAGGGATAGGATCAAATAAAAACTTTTTTAAGTTACAAACTTACAAACTTTTTTTTATTCTTCCATCGTGTTAATCCTTAGTTATATAAAGTATCCATGTTGAAAATTCTTCAAAAAACATCACAATTTTTAAAAATAACGCATAAATAAATCGCGTTTTCAACATATTTATAACTGGGGTTCAACATCGGGTGTTGAACACTAATTATCATTGTGTTGAATATATCTAAAAAGTTGTTTAAACTATACCTCTGGGGTTTGGGTAGGGTCTAGAAACATAAATATTAGTTATATAACACGTTTACCTTAGTTCTTACATTTAAAAATTGGTTTATGTACTTCTCCACCACTATTTTAATAGATGTTCAACAAAATATGTTAAAAAAATGTTGAACTCAAGTTATATATGTGTTGAACAAAAAAAGTTTGTAAGTTTGTAAGTTTGTACCAGAACCCTCCCTATATAACTATACGTAAAAAGTTCGAATTGTTCATGTTAACACGAAATTATGAATGGTAGCAACTCAACTCTTTTTCAGAAGAATAAAGGTCGAGCCCTGAGATCAAAATATTCAAATAACAAACCGAACTAGGCTCCACTGATTTAATAAAATTATCTGTCACGCATAGATTTTTTGAACATAAGAAATGAAAGAACAATAATAATAGATCTAACGGATTGGGTACAAATAATGCAAATCAACGGCCGAAGAGTTGATTATAAAGCACAAACCTGTAATTGTTTGTTAAAAGAGCATTCATTTTCTCTTTACACTAAGAAAACCAACAAGTAGGTGCTTTTGCATTATATAGTATGAGCATCATCTCCCTCCCTCTGTCATTCCTCTGTAGTCTACACAAGTACAGGTAGTATGTACCAGTAACATGTAATCTCTGCTCTATCCTATACACTTGTTTGCCCGTACAGAATCTCCCTCCCTCCCTCCCTCTCTCTCTCCCTCTCTCTCTCTCTCTCTATAATCTCTCTCTCTCTCTCTCTCATGCACATACTATGAGCAGATGAACTGGCCCTTTTTAGTTTGGCCCTTGCTTTCATATCTCTCCCACTTTCCACTCTGTTTTTTTCTTTTTTCTTTTCTACCAAGGGAGATTTGGATGTCATATTATCCATCTAAGTAGCCCTTCTTTGTTCTTGCCTCATCTATATTTTTCTTGTTATTTTTCATCTCTTGATTCTCTTCTGCTTCTGCTATTTTGTTAGTCCATTTGAACACTTTTATCAAAGTTCTCGGACCAAAACTTCAGAGCTCTCATATCTCTCTTGCTTGTTTTCTTGATTATTCTCAATTATCTAGTTAGCTAGCCTTGATCAATCGGATTATTTTTCGGTTTTTAAGGAAATGTTAACGGCAATTTTATTGATGGCGAAAGATTTGTTTGGGAACAGAGGGAAGAGCAGATTGGAAACCACAGTTTGGGCTATCCAACTGCTACTTTTGTTAGTTGGAATAATCTCAATAGTGCTGGTGCTCAAAACAGCTGTCATACCATACTCTTTTTCTAAAGTTTCTACACTACCACAACTCTGCCTCTCCCTCAAGTTCTGGCTGTCTCCACCTTACATTTACATCATCATTAATTTCATCATTGTTTTCATAGCTGTTTCTTCCACTTTCCACCGTCCTAGAGTAAACGAGGACCAGCATAATGATTATGGTGGTGAATATGCTGATCCTCGTTTACAACAACATAGCGATGGAGATTTTGGTGGCGCCTTGCAGCATCCTATACGAACACCACCATCACCAGAATCTCCATCGCTAGAGGAAATCAACAACGAGGTCGATGTTGATTTCCTTTTTTCTCCTCCGGTTTCTGAACCAAATTCACCCCTTCCCAATTTAGACACTCCGAAGATTGTTTCTCCGAAGAGAATGAAAAATGTGAAGGCACAACAAATCCCAGCATCACCGGAACACATCAAACACATCTTAATTTCAGAGCAGCCGGTAACCAAAGGCCATGACAAGGAGTTTGAAACAACGGAACACATTTTAGTTACTGAGGAATCCGTGACCAAAGGCCATGACGAGGAGTTTGAAACAATGGAAAAAAATTTAGTCACTGATGAATCCGTGACCAAAGGCCATGACGAAGATTTTGAAACAATGGAGGCAACATGGGAGGCTATTATTGAGGCCAGAAAATCACCTCCAAAAAAGGAGCTGAAGAAGATAGAATCATGGAATGCACCTCCAGTTGTCACGGCACCGACAAGGCGCAAAGACATGAGGAAATTGGAGACGTTCAATGACTCATTGTTGGAGAGGCAAAGAGGTGGGCTGAGAAGGGATGTGTCAATAGGTCATGCTGAGCTGAACAGCCGAGTCGAAGCGTTTATTAGTAAGTTCAACATGGATATGCGACTACAGCGACAAGAATCCGATCAACGATTCCTGGAAATGATTAATCGTTGAGTAAAGTTCTACTACCGGCAAGCTAGCTAATTGTCGGTCAGTTAGCCCCGTCCTGTTTGGTATTGCTGGTGCAGAAATTTGAACGCGGAGTAAGAATATTTTTGCTTTCTTATATGTTGTTCTCATTTCTTATACTAATAGTGTTTGATTTGGTGTGAATGTTGACTGATCATATAGATTATCAGATATTGTACTGTATTTTACCCTTATATGTTACGAGTTTTGGTTGATTGTAATATTGATCTTACTCCGGCTGCGTTTCTGAAAATTATAAATCTGCATATATGCTTAAGAAAAATAGTGACGATGATCTTTAAAACTGAAAAAATATGAAGCTTAATGATCCAACGGCTGGGAGTGATGAGAAAGTGGCGACAAAAGAAATGGGACATGCAAACAAAAAAGATCTAAAAATATAATTGAAACGAAAGGATTCTCCTACCTTTCTTAACCACTAACCACCATAGACAAAGAAGCTTTGAAATAATTCAAGTGGTGAAGCTGTTCAAGGCTTGAATAGTTGCGAAAACGACTAAACTTCTAAATTTCAACTCCTTTCATACCAACTGGTTGAGCTTAAGTATTATTACGCTTTCTCGATTCTCATATTAGGCATGAGATTTTTTACTCGGCTTGTTTTGTGAGATTTTAATTTATTTTTGTTCTGCTGCCGCCCACACGAGATTCGCAATGAGAGTAAAAGTATTTGCGATGAAGAAAGCGGAAATTGGTTGGAAATTAGGGTGTGAAGGATGATGTTTCAAGATGAGAATGTAATCCAGAAGATATTTAGCTCCATGACATCTCTTATTCTTTGGGAAAATGACTTTTTTTTTTTTTTTTAACTTCTTTTGTTTAATTTTTTCCGCGCGGGAATTAAACAAAGAGGTGGACCAGTCTTCCACTTTTATTTATAATTTAATATATGATAAAATTTCTCTTTCAATTCAAATATTTGCTGTCCAATTTCATCAAATCAAATTAGTAAAATTTAAGTATTCGGTCTGGGCTGAAGCCGAACCACCTTTAAATCGTAAAGTACAGAGAGATATGACAGATTTACAAGATGAACTATTGATTTGCAGAAATGGAAGAGAAGAAAAAGTTTTTTTACTCAACAGGAGAAGATATTTACATACTGTTTGATACTCACTCAGTTTCGATATGTTAGTCGTTTAAGATGTTAGCACAGATATTAAGAAAACTTATACTACTATTTTTCAGATCTATTGTACTGAATATATACACTTGATCAGAACCTTCTAGACTGCCATACTCTAACTACACAACAATTTTTGGCTACTTGCACTTCTTACATTTTTAGTTATTTGATTGTTGCTTACTGGCTGAGTGTCTGATGTGGCAAACTCATGTGTAACAAGATATTGTAGAAGGGAGAAGCTCACTGCAATTAGACTATTGAGAGGGAAATTCGAAGTGCTAGTTTCCTTCAATAAAACTCCGCGGCTGACAGAAACAACAGGGGGCTGGGAGCCAAATGGAGAGTGCTTATCCTATATATGAATGTTTATCTTAGTTGCAGAGGCTTAATTATTGCCGTTGTACATATAATCATGGGTTTGTCTAGTGTGTGCCCATGGGCACATGCTATCAAGGATCTGTGTTTTCCATAGCCTTCTCAGAAGATCCTGCCCTTTAATTTGCTGGCTATAGGAGGTTCCAAAGTAAAACTGAAAGTGAGTAAACAAGGCCATACAGTAGATTTTGCTCGCTGTTAATTGTTTATTTTACCTGATTTGCTGCTTACACTTCACCCAGGGCATCGACATCCTTGCACAATGTTTGATTTGCCGGTATGGGATACAATAACTGATGCAGGTATCTCAACAATAAGAGAAAAAAAAACTCAACTAAGTGGTCACCACAATGCCTACAACTTGGCCTTCTCCGTGGCGTGATTTTTTCTCAGAGGTCTCTATGCATTAGCACGAAGGCTCTGTTATGTCGTGGTGCCATTAGATCCGCAGCTCTGTGCCGTGTCATACGATTTTGTTACTCTCTTTGTAACCAAACATAGGAACTAATTGTTTTGAGAATATAAACCAGCATGTCAACACCTGCAAACACTGCGAGTTCTACTTAAAATAGCAAAATTGAAGTGTTCAGATACATAGTAGTTGATAATTTCAAGTTCCACAAAAAGAATATATTGAAAAGATGGGTCATAGTGTCACTCCGAACTAGAATTAATCAAGTACATATACAACAAAATTAAAAATATACAAGCATCTGAGCAAGTAGGAAGCCAATTACAAAACTAAACTGTGGTAAAATTGTAAAACAATGCGGTGAACGTGGATCGAACACGTGACCTTCAGATCTTCAGTCTGACGCTCTCCCAACTGAGCTATCCCCGCAGATGTTTAAAATCATACTCATAACTTTTGTTATATATTTGATCAGACTTCCATTCTTATTACAAACATAAATTAAAGAATAAACTGCATATCGTGTACCTTAAATTTGGACAAACTGCAAAGCGTGTACCTCATATTTCAATAATGCAAAATGTGTACCTCAGTTTTAGGCTATCCTACAACATGTGTACTTCCGTTCGGTTGCCGTCAAGTTTGCTGTTAACTACAGTGCACTAATCACTGAATAATACATTCATTCATTCACGGCTTCACGCATTTACTTTAAGAATATTTTGTGATATTAATTTAAAACATTAAATTCATATATTTTAAAATAGAGATTTGAAGATAATAAATTAAACTATTAGTCAAAATATTGAGAAATATATGTCGGAAAAATTCAGCATCAATTAATTGAATATAAATAAAGTATATCTTTTAACATAGAAAATTGTCAAAACTTATTGTCATAAATTATTTTGAGTATTCATCGTACTAACTAGCATAAAAAAAATGAAGACTAAAACTATCATACCTATATAAATTTATATTAAAATTAAAAGAATTCATATTTTAATTAATTTGTCAAGTTTAAAAGAAAGTGAAGGATTCGAGGGAAGGGTTCGACACACATTTCATGCTGCTTTAATGTATAAATTTATAAATTATTAAAAAATACGAAATACATTTTAGTATTAAAACTTTTATACAAAAAGATAAAATAAATCCGAGATAATATTTTCAATATATCTTAAAATACGTTTCAAGTAATGACAAAAATTGTAATGAAATAGATAATTTTTTACTTATTTTCATAATATGATTATTGAATATAATAAATTTTAAAAATATCGTTTCGAAATGTTTACTTTACACTTTCTTATTCTTTCATAAGAATTGTATTCTTAAACAATTCAACATTTATTAAATAAAAACTCAGTTAACACATCTAATAAAAATATATTACTTGTGTTAATGTGTGCCCGCAAGGATTGGTTCAGCTGGTTAAAAGAAAAGGTTAAAAGAAGAGACTTGTATCCATTATGCCTCATGCGCCAGAGTCTGTCGTTTAAGTGTGGTTTATCTTGGTTCATGTGGTTTGTGATTTACCCAGCTGCGGGTTCTTACGTAAAAAAAAACGTTTTTTTGATTATTTTAAAATCTATATCTAATATTAATTATAAACATTTATTATTTTAACATAATTAAATATTTCTAATATCGATAACTAAATAATAAATATTATGAATCATTCGTGCATGACAAGCGTTCTGGTATGTTAGTAATAATACAATATTACAAGTGTAATTACTCCGTGATTGATCTTATTTATGTAAATGTATGGTTTAAATTTTTTAGTGATATTATATTTAATGATTTTAGATTTATTTATATTAAATTTATTTTAATTAGAGCAAAAAACAATCACTTTTAAAGATATGATGAATTAAAAAGTTATATCAATTCGATGATTAAAATATTCAGAACATAAGCAGGGCATCAGCATGGACACTTACCAAATCAACAATTCAATAAACAAAAATTTGTTGGTGGTTTACGAGGTATGTTAACGGCGTTAACTTTGGAGCTAGCTCTTGTACACTTCTTGCACATAATCATAGAATTGGAGTACACATATTGCATTATTGAAATTAGAAATACACACTCTACATTTTGCTCAAACTTATGGTACAGAGTATGCATTCTACTCTAAATTAAAACACTTTCTTACAAAATTAGAAAAAAAACACAAAAACAGAAATAGATGCGCACAGTAAATGAGTAAACGAAAGGTGTACCAGAGACAAAAATATGAAAAGCTGCGTAACGGCACACTATTGGCTGCTTTTTTAGCATAAACCACATCAACCTGTGACACTCAATTGTCGTCTTGGGTTTCTTCATCTTCTTGCTCCCCTTTACAAGGCTGTGTTTGGGTATGCAAATTCTAGATACATCAACTGTATGTAAACTTCTTCATTTTCTTGTAATGTTTCATCATTTCTTTACATTAAGGTTGAGATAATGAGATGTGTGTGTGTTTTACAGGGGTGAAGCTTGAAAGTGGTATAGGGTTCTTGAATTGTGTTGGGTTTGCCTTGGATTTCAGTTTTGTTTGTGTTGTTCGTTTTCTTAGTTTGTGCATGTATATCATCTTTTGCGTTCCCTGGTTTTTGTGGTTTCTTGGTTGAAATTTAGTTAATCATTAATTTATGGGTTTTCTGGACACACACACATTGTGTGTGTGTGTGTTACAGAGGGGTGAGACTGGTATGCGGTTCTTGAATTTTGTTGAGTCTACCTTTTGTTCATCTTCCTGGTTTGTGCATGTATATGATCTTTTACATTCCCTGTTTATTGTAGTTTGTCACTTGTCAGGAGTAAAATTTAATTAAACGTTTATTTATGGGTTTTTTGGACACACACAGAGGGAGGGAGGGAGGGGGAGAGAGTGAGAGAGAGAGGGGAGAGAGAGAGAGAGAGAGGGAGAGGGAGAGGGAGAGGGAGGGATTATCTGTTATTTTCTTGGCTTTTGGGTTTTTTGTGCATAAAAAAGATAAAACTCTATCAATATTTTCTATGTCTGTGTTGCATGTTCAATGATAAGGGGGTGAAATCGGAGGGAGGCTATTTAAACTTGCACATATGTCAAGAAAACACATCATCTTCAGCTCAATTTTCTGTGAAACCATACTTGTATGAAATGGTATCTTGTATTTGTATATGAATTATGTGTACCTCTGCTTGTTAATGATCTTTTGTGATTCTTCTTTGGCTCTGTTTGCTAATATATTTCTACACATTTGTATTTAGTTGGTAAAGGTACATGCTAACCAAGGGGACTCTTCCCTGTCAGTATCACCTCCTTCCTGCACATGGGAAGTCGGGGATGGTTGATGGTTCAAATTATATTGAATATATGGGAGAAAATAAAACATAATTGGCCATTTATATGAGTAACATATGAATCGGGAAAATACACACTAGTTTAGTAGCATGTAGCTTGTTATAGAGCTTTTCTTTACTATTAATGCTTCTTTGAGACGATGACTATCTTTTAATGTGATGATTTTGCAGAAAACATGAAGGTTAATTCAGAACTTATTACTATTGAAGAGACTGAAGATCAAGGCAAGGATAATACAGTAAAGGTGAGTAGGTGCCTTGCTAATTTTTAAATTGGATGAAAATATATTGTGTTGTAGGTCTGACATTGTTTCTGTTTTCTTGAATTTGGCCCATGTTGGTTCACTTTTTTTATGTTCATTAAGGAACTGATTGTCGAAGCGTTTTTTAAGGTGCTTCATGCAGAGGTCTAGGCACCTAACAACTAAAATAGACTTAGTGTTCATTGTCTTTCAAATTTACTGTTCTGGGGGTTGTTTTTTCTCCTGGCCAGTCAGTATTTAATTGAACATTATTTACTCTTTACTGTAGGATATCGATAATGATATCACGTCCAATGTGCTGTCTCGATTGCCCACAAAGACATTGTTTGGCTTGAAACTTGTATCAAAAGAATGGCATCATCTTATGTTAGACCGGTCCTTCATCCGGTTGCAGTTGAAAAGTACAGAAGCATTATCTGGATTCTTTTTCCAGGGGAAATTTCAATGGTGCGGTGAGGATATCCAATCTGTTCACTATATTCCCGCCAAAGCAGATGTAACTAAATTGCACTCCACGGTGCTCAACTTCCTCCCTGAACCTGTTGTTGTTCACTCCTCAGTTCATGGTCTAATTTGTTGTCGAAGTTGTTTCCCTTCTCAAAACCCAATCATTTATGTCTGCAACCCAGTAAACAAGGAGTGGGTTAGCCTGCCATATCCTGAATCTGACTTTCAGGATAGCTTAGCATTGGGTTTTGACCCTTTTGTTGATCCCATAGATGTTAAAACAAACTTTAAAGTAATTAGAGTCTATGAAGTCGAGGCTGATATGGATAACATGGATGATATACGGTATTCATTTGATATATACTCATCACAGACAGGGACATGGAGAAAAGCTGTGGAAATTTGTCAGTGTAGTAGTCATCTGTGTAAAAACAAAGGCCTTTTTGTCAAAGGGATTTTTTACTGGCTTACAGGTGGTGACAAAATCTTAATGTTCGATGTTAAAAATGAGTTCTCTTTATTGATAACAGTACCACTTCCCTTGACACAGTTTAATAGCATCCCTGAAATGTGTATTGGAGAATGTGATGGTCGATTACATTATGTCTTGATATCTGAACATGGATTGCAGTTATGGGTTCTGGAGGAGCAATATACATCTCAATGGGATCTAAAATGTTCGATAAGTCTGGACAAGTTTGAGGAAGAAAATCGGGTGTTTGCCTATAATGTCCGTGAGAAAATTACTGGACCCCCTGCTTCAAGTCCATGGATAGATCCCTTGGTGTTTAAAGACGGGATGTTACTTATGAAAATTACAACAGACATCTTCCTGTTTGACTTCGAGGCAGTGAAGTTGAAAAGGCTGTGCAGTCTATACCAGTTGGGACCGAACTCTTCGAACTCTTCAATTGTGCTTCCATATACCATGAGCTTGGTTCCGCTGGACTACCTTTGAAATGCAATCATCTTCGGAGATTCTCCTACAGAAGACTTTTTGAGTATGAATTTTAGATATAGATCTCATGGCTAGTTTCTTCCAGGTGACATCAATTCTAGTGTTCACTTCGTCATTTTGAAAAGTTGATGACTGATTAATAGCTCTACAAGTGTATGCCTTTTGCTAGTTTGCGTACATTGCACTCTTAATTATTATAAATTCACTGGTCACTGGAATTGAGAAAAACTGAATTTGTTATATGATAAGTATCTATCTTCCATTGTTTTGCTTTCCTCCTGCATATGTGATTATTGTGATGAAGGAAATATTTAGAAGCTGGTTTTTTGCTTTATATGGATACTTTTCTTATAAATATGTGATGATACTGATACGTTGTCAATTGGGGAAACCATATTATGTTATTTTGGCAACTGATCTCAATGTGTTACGTTTATCTGAACTGCTAAATACTATGTCACAAAACAAAAGAATAGCCTGAGACTTTGTGACTGTTTTAATTTTATTAACTTAATTCTTAACATCATGCATATGTCAGTGTTCTTGATTAGAGAAAGTAGGATTTAGGACTTGCGTTGGATAGGATTTAGGCAGTTTTATTTGATGGAGAATGTTTTGAGATGGTCCTTACAGAAGGGTTTGAGAAGTAGATACTGAATATAGCTCTTGTCACTCTAGTTTCTTGAAGGTGACATCATCCTCATGTTCCTTTTGTCATTTCGATCCACTGTGAAAAGACAGACCGATAAATAGCTCTACGAGTGTACGTCTTATCTCGCGTATGTTACACTTTTAGTGAACGCAAGTTTAAACTTGCTTGTTTAACATAAGTTTGGAGTCTGTTACTGCCTGAATATATGTTTATATGATTAGTAAACCTATCTTCCTCTTTTGCTTCCCTTCTGCACATTGGACGCCACTTTTTGTTCATTCTATACATGATGTTCTAAGCTCTAAATGTGATTCTTGTGTATATAGTAACATTAAAAAGCTGGTTTTGTGGCTTAATGGCAATGCTTAGCTTATAGTTATCTGGACCAAAAACCAGATGTTTTTGAATAGGATTACAACAGATATCTTCCTGCTCGACTTTCGAGTCAGGGAAGTTAAAAAGTCTGTGTAATTAACACCAGTTGGACCGAACTTACTGAACTCTCCCAACTTTGATTCCATATACCATGAGATTGCTTCCCCTAGACTACATTAAGGATATGCAGTCACCTTGTGAGATTCTCCCTAGGAAGACATATATAATCTGTGTGATATAACAGAACTATATGCTAAACAGTGAGTGAATAAATTTATTTACAATTCATAAATTTAATACATACGATATAGCCATATAGGCTTACAACTCTTTTCAAAGATACCAAACAGTAGCTATATAACTTCCAAACGAAACACGTTTCACTGGATATTTCTTCAGCTTCTCACAACCAGATGTTTCAAAATTTTTAAGAGAAGACAGGGCTCCATCCTCAACCAGCCATTCTTCCAGATTGCGGAAATTACGTATTATTAAGTATTTTAGGCATGGTAACGCGTCATTACTGCACACCATTATCTTCCCCATGTACACTGCATCCAGGTCAAGGCCTATAAGATTCGACAATCTTTCCAGAGTGGGCATTGGATCTTCCATGAGCTTACTACCAGTTAGTGTTATATTCGTGACTGAAAGTGGCAAAAAGCCTAATTCTGATCGATCACCTATTGTACCATGCAACGTGACAGCCTTGAGACGTTTGCAAAACGAAAGAGGTTTGATTGTAGGAATAACACCACTGTTAAATTTGAGGATGAATGATTGGAGATTTGATAAATTAGCTAGGGAGTCCAAACTATAAGCAATCCCTTCTGTGGATGAAGTTAATATAGTTAGTGTATGGAGGTGGATCAAATTGAGAGTATCAATCTGGATCCAATTCTCAAACAACATACCATCCACAGTCTGGAGCTCTGTTTGGTGGCTGCTAATCTTCATACTTCGTGTCACTTCTGTAACGTAATTATTTTGAAATCTTAGATGCCTTAACCCTTTAAGCTCACATATCTCAACAGGCAATTTATATCCAGAATATCCTAAACTGCACAGAGTCTGTAGTTTTTTCAGCTTCCTGATTGTTGGAGGAATTACCAAAGTTCCTCCATTAGATCTCATTAAGCCAAAGAACTTTAGGAGAACCAAATCCCCAATTTCATCTGGTATTATGTTTGAGATTCCATTGGTCAAGTCTAACACTTTGATATATTTAAATCTGCAGATCAACTTCATATCTTCAGATGCGAGTGTACTAGTTATTGCTAACGAACGTAACTTTAAATCTGAGAAACCAGGCCCAAGTAATTTCGAGTACTTACCGTAATCATTGTAAATGACATGTCGTGGTTGTTCCTGCAATAAACGAATGGGACTTGTATGAAGTTTACTTGAGTCGAAAATTCCCAACAATTTTTCCTCCTTGGACTTTTGTATAGCAAGATCGCGTACAAGATCATGCATCCGACATGTATGAACTTTTTCGCCCCAATACCATTTCTCTATCCAAATCATATTGCGATTAATAAGCTCAATCAGGTAATTCTCAGCCACATCCTCCATGCTTACTCCATCTTCTTCGTCAGCTTCTGATATGAATTCCTCTGCAATCCATAACAGCTTTAGATTGTTGACTTTAAAAGCATGGTCTTCAGGGAACCTTGCAAGGTAGAGAAAACATTGTCTTATCTGGAAAGACAAGTCATAATAACTCAAGTTGAGTATGTCTTGGATCTCTGCAGATTCACCCTTCAGTTGTCTCCAAATATCGTTCTTCACCTTTACCCATTCCTCGTAGCTGTTCTTGTGCAACAATAACCCACTCAATACCATGATTGCAAGTGGTAAACCTCCACATTTTCCTACCATCTCTTTTCCTAACTGCTCCAGATTCTTTAATGGTTTTGCTCTTTTACAGAACAAATCCCAGCTCTCATCTTCCCTAAGAAAGCGGAGTGCATGGACAAAGCATCTGTCATCTACTCTCTGAGCAATTATCTTGTTCCGGGTGGTTATAATGACTCTGCTACCGTTTTTGTTATCTGGAAAGGCTTTTTTAATCTTTTCCCAAGCCTCTATATCCCATATATCATCAATCACAGCCAGATATCGATCACGCCCTAGCAGTAACTTCCGCAAGTGCTGCAGCAAGTCGACCTCATTCATGTTATCCAGATTATTTGTCGGTTCATGGTCCATAATAGACTTTATTATTGTCCTTAAAACATCTTTAATGTTATATTCTTGGGACACACAAACCCAAGCACGGCAATTAAAATGGTTCAACTTGCCAGAGTCGTACAACTTACTAGCGAGTGTGGTCTTCCCCAACCCCCCCATTCCGTGAATGGAAATCACTTTAAGGGAGGGATCCTCTCCAACAAGTTCAGCAAACAAAGTCTTAAAATCATCCTCAAAACCAACCACATCGACCTGGTTTTCAAAGGAGGTTGCTCTCAGTACTGTTCTCTTTCTCTGTTGCACAATCGGATTGGCTAAGATGTTGGTAATACCATACTCATCTCTCCTGTTCTTGATCTCAACGACTCTTCCTCTCAGTGATTCGATCTCCTTGCCAATATCGTAGAGCTTGGCTTCTTTCCTACACATGCAAATAGAGCTCCGCAAACAACCAAGAATGCTTTTTCTGGGAGCTGCATCTTCTTCTTCCTGGAGGGTGCTAAACCTCTCCAGGATGATTACAGCATCATTGGCGACATCTTTGACGTTGTTTATCCATTGGCGGATCAGAGGATTCAATTCTTGATTTAGCTCTGCCTGGCGTACAGCAGATTGGAGGTAACCCAACTCATCTTTAAGCCACCTCACACCATCTCTCACTCCTAATCTAATGTTAACTTCCTGAGTAAGGAAGTCACTCAGCTTTTCGATAGCAAATGATATAGTTGCATCAACCATCCTTTCTCTCTCAAAGCTAGGCTGCAAACTGAAAGAGAGAAGGTATCTGTTATTCTGTTTAGTGTTCTGAGGCTTTGTGCGTTCAATCTACACACACCACAAACCATCACCACATGTCAAAAAAGAAAAAGCAGATTCCTAGCACTATAGCATCAAATTCTATCGAGGGTTCAGATTTAATTTGGCCTATCATCATAGCTGTCAGATTTACATTTTTTATTCGTTCAGCTGATTTCAAATCTGAAATGTGGTCATGAGAGTCCTTTAGTGATTAAAGTTATTGGTGAGGAAAATAATTGTGTCGGGCACAATAGTTTTAGCAGAGAGCTTTATACTGATATATTTTACATGAACTAATACACAATAATGCATTTCCCGGTAGTATCATACTCCTTCTGGTCTTTTATATAAGGCACCTTGACTTTTTACACACAATTTGAGAAGTTTTGAACACATATTTAAAATTAATATTTTTAAAATTTTCTTTTTCTGAATAATAATATTTATGTTATATTTTTATTCAGAGAAAGAAAATTTAAAAAATATTGATTTTAGATATGTTGTCAAAGTTCCTAAAAATATGTGTAGAAAGTCAAAGTGCCTTATATTAAGGACGAGAGGGAGGATCTGTTAGGAGCTTGCTTGTACCTGCCGACTACTTTGACCATTAGAGATATGTAGCTGAAAAATGACCATCTGCAAATGTATGGACTGATCATCAGTTCACCACAGATATAATAGTATCAGGGACAACTCGCACGCAGAAAAACCATCGTCAGTACTGTAGCAACATCTGGCCTTTAATTAAATCAAATTGTTGATTTTTTATGCACGACGTACAACACAAGTTACTGATTATGCATTAAATTTCTTATATCAGATAATGTAATGGCTAATAACATTAGGTCTTGGTATCTGAAGATAAATTGTAGTTATGGGTTGTAGAGGAGCAATATACATTTCAATGGAGATCTTATTTTTAGGTAACCTCTCTCTCCTCCTTCACTCTTATTTTACTATATATATTAGAAACAAACACCTTCTCTCTCTTTACTTTTTGTAATAATGATACATTTTAATGATAAATTATTATATAAGAAATGTTGTTGGAGATGAGAATAGCTATTGATATCTTAAGTTACTGGGATCCAATAATTTATATTAAATTTGAGGAATGAACTAAGATGTTGTTGGAGTTGTTCTTATAGTCATATGGCTAGTTTCTTCCGGGCGACATATTTCTTAGTGTTCACTTTGTTTTTTAATGTCTTCCTTGAAAAGGTGATGACCGATTAATAGCTCTGCAAGTTCCGCCTTCTGCGGCTTGCGTACATCACCCTGTAAATTGACTGTTCACCTGAATTTGGAAACTGTTACCAGCCAGAATATGTTTATATGGTTAGTAAACCAATATATCTTCCACTGTTTTGCTTTCCTTTTGCATATGTGATTACTGTGATCAAGGTTATATTAAGAAGCTGGTTTTGTGGATCGATATGGATACTTTGCTTATAATATGTCACAGCATGTGATAGTATTGATTTGATATTGATCTTTACCACAGAGCTGCTAGCGTGCTACACACCCATGTTTACTGAGCAAATCAAGGCTGGGAAGACCTGACAAACTTCCCAAACTATAGGATCGTCCGTGAACTTACTACCAATTAGTGATAAATTCGTGAGTGAATCTAGCAAAAAACGTAATTCTGATTGGTCTTGTATTTTACCAATCAAGACAAGCTTTGTGAGACGTCTGCATGACGAAAGAGGTTTGGCTTTTGATAGACTTGTTAAATTTTCTGCTGAATCCAAACTGCATGAAGCTTTTTTTGTTTGCAACTCTTATACACAGTGAACGAAGGTTGGCAAATTTGATAGTATTAAATCGGAGCCTGCAGAAACTGAAAGGGAAACCTAAAATACTCTAATTTCCGGAAAGATCTTACTTCGTGCTTGGCAAAATCAGGGACAATTAGCCTGCAGAAAAGCTACCACGCAGAAAAATAAGAAAACTAAAATTACAACAGTATTTACCAACGTGAGGCAACATCAGGCCTCGACTTAAATTATAATAATAATTTTTTTGTTAATGTTACATGAACTTAGCAGAAGAGCCTATGTGCAAAATGAGCTACGTTAGAAATTTCAGATGTTATTTGGTGGGAAGATGCTGGAGTTATGAATATAGGTTAAAGAAGAAGATGGTGGAGTGGTGCAATATGCTCAGAATGTTATGATGCGTGTGTAAAACGGTAAACAGGGCCCTTAAAAAATGACAATTAAGAAAAATACTGGAATACAAGTTTTTTTTTTTTTTTTAGTTGTTATTTAAGTTCATTTAGACTAGAAGGTGCCAATTAAAGGGTTCTTCCCATTAAAATGATAAGAGAAGAAACAGGGGATTTCTATCCTGGAAGCTGGCAAGTGTTGTCCAGGGACCCGAGCTTTAAACACCGAGATGTAGCCACCAAAGTCTTGAAGGTATGTTCATGATCATGATCAAATGAATCCAGCTAACAAGAATCGAAATCTCAAATTTGTTGCTTGGATTAATAATTTTTTGGCATATATTAGAAATCTCGAACTTACTTGGAGGTTCACTCTTCTTATATACTCATTCTCATACCTCTCATTTGATTACCAATCTCACTCACAATCCAAACACTATTTTATCATCCATTTTCCAAGCCAGGTAGTAATGCTGATTGAGATGTTTTAATTTATGAAATTTAATGTACAAAGATTCATTATATTTAATAATCTTATATTTAATTAAATTATGTGACATAATTAGGGAGATATATTCATCCCGCTCCTGATTTGATCACGTCTTAAGATCATCGGGAACACGGAGATTTTTTTGAGTACAAAAAGCGGAGAAGGTTTTCTTTTTTCTTTTTTTATAAAAAGGAATCAATTCATTAATTAAAAGCCATACGGCATCTACAAACACAATCGAAATTGGACAGACGCTGAAAAATATCGCTGTTGAATCCTTCCTTCTTGGAGAGGCAACTGAGCGATTTGAAGATGATTTGAATATACACACTTGTTTCCATCTGATTGGTTTTCACCTGAGTGTTCTGAACAATCGACCATAGATGTGATCCCATGATAAACTTCAAATCTGAATCAAACCCATGAAAATCATGCCGATCTATAACCTCGGTCATGAAAAACATCAAAACACACCAAACACAAAACAAACCAACTCTCACAAGAAGGAGAGACTAACAAAACCCAAATAAATTGGGAACTTATTGAATGAGAAATAAGATTTCAAAACAAGAAAACAGGAAAAAAAAGGGAATCGGGGCTTTCCACCAGTGAAAACTGATGGAAGCCCCTTCAAAAATCTTTGACGGAGGCTAGGGAGGTTAGGGTTTTGAGAGAGAGAAGAGGAGGATTGTAAAAGCGGAGAAGGTTTTAAAAATTATTTTCGAGGATCGGGATGGGTTCAGAAATTGTGTCCATCATCCCGAAATTCTTAGATTATCACATACAATATAAATATTATATTTATATTTTAATATTGTATAAAATCGTAATGATAAATATATATTATTATTTATATATATTCTTGATTTAAAATTTTGAATAATCCCCGTCATTTTATTGATTAAAATTTTCATATTATGATGTAAATATAATAAATTTAGTGTTATCTTTTTTTATATAAATAAATATGAATTTGAATTTATACATAAAATATAATATAAAATTACAAAAAAATATTATATATCATTTGAATTTATTAAAAGAAAAGGATATTTGGATTTGTTATTTTTGACAAAAATAGCAAAATTGTAAATCAAATAAGGTAATACATCTTAGAATTCTTCGGCTATCCCCGCCCCCGATCCCCGAATTCTAAGCATGAGCATGGTGCGGTTCGGTGCGGTTTTGACTAAAAACCGCACCGTAACCTTATTAATTCGGTTTCTAAAATCCAAAACCAAAACCAAACCATATACAAATGGTGCGGTTCGGTTTTTTGAATTCGGTTTCGATTTTAAATGGTGCGGTTTCGGTTTCAAAACCAAATATATAAACTCTTTTTAATATATTTGTTAAATGTCTTATGGATATACAAATATTGATATAATTTAACATAATTCAAATATATAAAATAAAGTATGCATGAGCGATGCCAATATCACAGCACCACAACCTCACAAGCATCTCAAATAAATTATATGGTTACTATATGGTTACTGAAATAACCTGTGCAGCACTTGCCTCATTCTGTTCATTCTGTTGGACCATATAAACTCAAATGCTGACACTGAAAAGCATGATAAAGAAGAAAAACGCCCCATAGCATATTGGACAATTATAAGATAGTCTATAAAACTAAACTAATATATTAATATACATAATTTAAAAATATATATATATATATGATTAATTTTATTCGGTTCGGTTTGGTTTGTATTCGGTTTTAAAAAATTTAAAACCAAATCGCAACCATATTAGTGGTTCGGTTTCTATTCGGTTCGGTTATTAAGTGGTTCGGTTTTTAACGGTGCGGTTTCGTCCGGTTTTTTATGGTTTCGGTTTCGGTTTTTGGTTCGGTTTTGCTCATCCCTGCCGAATTCTATACCCCACCCCGACCCCGCCCCGAACCCCGAACGGGGATTCTTTTCCTCCCCGATCCCCGCCCCGAACCGAGAACGGGGATCCCCGCGGGTATTCGGGGAATTTTATTTTTTAATAAATAAACAATAATTTTATAATATATAATATACTTATTAATTAAAAAAACTACTAACTCGTAATATACTAATAAAATGATATTATCTCATATTTTTAACATCAAATCATATTAAAATTGATTTATAACATAAATAAATGATAATTTTAAACTTTTAAAATATATTATATTACAATATAATAATAATCGATCAATAAAACTAAAAATTATTTTTAATTTTAATAATATTATAACAAATATCTATTTTTAATAATTTATTTAGTGTAATATATATATAATTACATATATATAAATATATTATTATTTAAATATATATACAATCGGGGTCGGGATCGGGGCAGGGAGAGACTAATCCCCGACCCCACCCCGATCCCCGAATTTTTTATAAAGCTTTCCCCGATCCCCACCCCAACTCCGAAAAATTCCCCGAAACCCCGATCCGAACGGGACGGGGATCGTATCGGGGTCGAGCGGGGCGGGATGGATGCCCATCCTTAGTTATTGACAAACAAAACTGAAACACTCTGCACACGTGAAAGTTGAAACTCATAAACTAGGGTTACTTTCTTACACATCTCCCGCCCCCTCTATTCTTTCTGCCCTACGTCACTCCACTCTCCAGATCTTCTTGGGTTTTCTACCGCAGGTACTTTTTTGCTGATTTTAATCTAAAGTTTCATCATTTCTCAAAAATTCAATTCCCCTCTTCATGTTTTTTTTATCTGAGCTTCATAAAGATTCTGTCTTTCAAGATTTCTGCTTCTTGATTGAGATTGGTTTTTTCTGTGTGTTTGCTTTACCTGTTTGTGGGGTTTTATTATAAATCTTTTATAGTCTTTAATTAGGTCTGCGTATATCTTGCCACAAAGATTCTTTTATGTTTGTGAGCTTATCAAGGCTAAGATATATTTGGGTATGTTTTGATTGGTTTGCATTGTTTTTAATATGTTGTAGAACTTTGTAAAATGTGCTAAATTAGGGTTTTGTTTTGGTGATATGATTTGTATAGGTCTATTTTATGGCAATTTAAGATTTTTGGTGGGTGGTGTTAGTTTAATTGAGTTAGAGGATTGAATTGGCTTGTGATGTGTGTTTTTCTTTTGATTTGATTGTTTGACAGATTTCAGTTGCGTTTATATGATTTTTATTGGAAACTATGGGAAGTGAAGGAAATTTAGTTCAATTGGGTGATGGGGAAGTTTATGTCATGAAAGTGGATGGGAATTGTGCTAAGATGGAATCAGAGGATATTGTCGAACAGCCACTGCCATCAGCGATTCCTGTTTCTCCTGATGTGCAGAATGTGGGTATGAACTTATCTTCAGAATTTACGTCACCAAAGACTGTGCTTACTTTGCCAGCTGTTGATTCTCGTCAAAAAAGTAATGCTGGTCGTTCCCCAGATGCAGGTAGCCCCTGCACCCCTAAGGAATTTGACCCTTTTGCACCTGGTCTTGATGACTTTATGCTGGCTCCACGTAGTAGTAAATACTTGCAAGAACCAAGGAGTAGTGCTGCTCGGAGCCTTAACTTTGGTCCTTCTATGAAGGTTGCTAGTGACGGAAACTGTGGAAGTGATGCGGAGGCCATCTCAGAGGAAGGAAAGTTATTGAAAATGTTGTATGATGATTTACTGGAAGTCATTGTTTCGACACAAGATGCCACAATCCATCAAGAGACATCTCTAGACGAGGTATTAGTTAAACATGCAGTACTCGATCAATTTAAGACCCCTGAACGTCTTCTCACTGGAGTTGCTAGTGAATGCCCTCCTGCTCCGCTGAAGTTTGGACGTAAATTTACCAACATTGACAGAGGATTATGCAGGAAGCTTAACTTTTAATATTGATCTTGCCAGGAGTTGGTTTTTTGATTTTTGAAGCCCACTGGATGCCACTTATCTGTCACAGCACTGTCAACCAACTCACCGATCATGAAGTACTTTGATCTAGATGCTGGGATGGTTCCCTGTAGTTTTTTTATATTAATTTAGCTCCCGTTGATTATGATTTTTCACTGTTGATTGAACTTGTTATGGCAGGTAGCAGTTCTTTCGGTTTAATTTTGTACTCTAGAGTCTAGTCTTGACATTGTATAGTGAGCTTAGCAGGAGTTGAGCAACTAATGGTTTCTTGATCAGCTATGTCTCTCGATTCATCTTTGATCTGTAGTTACCAATGGATGATTTACAAGATTTTCATTCTTTTGTATTGTCTACGGTGCTTAGCAATTGATATTTACCCTTCTTTATTCCTGTTCTTGGGAGATGTAGTTGAAGCTGATATGAAGTAGTTGTCTTCTGAAAAAAGTTCTATACTTCAAATATCTTTCTTGCTGTTATTGACGATTTAAGAATGATGATAGTTCTTGAGATGAGTATGAAGATAGCTCTGTGAATGCTCCTAAAAATAAAATTAAAATACTAGATTCTAAATGTGGAGGGGGAGAAATTAAACTCTTTATCCGCTTCTAAAGACTAAGATGCAGACCGCTGATTTCCTCTACTAAAAACAAACATGAGATCACTAAGTTATACAGAAACAGAACAGTTAACTGTACACAGGAAAACAGCCAACATGGGCCAAAATCTATACAATCTACTAAATTGATTGAAGATCCAAGTAATTAGGCTCTTGTATTAGTTTTAAATCCTTGGTAATTACATGTTTTCAAACATCCAAAATCTATTCATTTAATCATTTATGATAACTGCAGCCTCCCTCCAGTGCAAAGGAGTGGCATACATGTTACCAAAGATTTTTATGTGCGACCAATAGACTCATCTACCAGATTACTGTGTTTCAAAAATTTGCACTGCCATCTTTCAATCCTTGGAGACACGCCTGTAGTGTTTTTTGCACATTATCTGCAATTAATTTCAACCTTCCCTGGTTGAGTTCCCCAGTTGAACTTCCATTCATTTCCACAGTTCGAATCACCCGTTGTTCACACTTATCCCAGTCATCAAGCCGTTGCCAGCAAGCACGTCCACCATGACTTCCTTCCATCCCCAGAAACGACACATTTGGTTTTTCACCAAATGAATATCTTAGCCTCACGGAAACACAGTAAGGCAACCAAGCAGCTCCACCAGCAGCATTTAAGTGAGGCATGTGTGCTTGATCAAGAACGACGGTCAACCCAAAATCAACAGAATTGCGAGGACGGTCGTACTGGATATTACTCTTTGATGAAGATGTATTTCCCGGGTTCCCATGCATATCTAATCCTGAATGATTCTCCAGGCATAATTCAATTCGAGACTTTTGTGTTGGGGCTGTTTCTCCAACTGGTGCCTGAGCTAATCCCTTCTTCCATGCGATAAGCTTCAAAAACTCTCTCAAAACTGAAACTGGCAATGTAAGAAGAGTAATAAAAGATGCAACACGGGAAGCGTCATAAGGCTCTGATGCGACACGGCGGCTGAAATAGTCACATATTTCACCAATCTCAGACTGTGTTAGCTCGGCAATAGCTGGGTTTTGCTGCTGTTGCTGTGAGTGAAATCTCTTTACACTAAGAACTTGGAGAAGAAGTTGAACTCTATGCACACTAACAGCAAATACATACCCCCTGCAACAAGGAACAAAAGTGATACAAGTGTTGTCACAGACTGAATGGTCTTAGCTACATTTTATCATATCATGAGCATACAAAATCGAAATGCATCACATACGAAAGGGATAAATATGCAAAAATGGAAAGCAAAATGTTCAATCCTACATAAAGCACCCTCAAGTCAGCAACCAGATGAATCCAAAGAAGACACATTGACTACATGTATAATTACAAGCCAATATAACCTACTGATAGACCAAATGACACTACAAAAGTGTCAAAGCATATGAGATAATATAAATATATCCTACTTCACCCAGGCTGGGGGGTTCCTGTCAGGATCTAGGGTTGAGAAATGCAGAAATAAAGGTATTGTTGGTGTTTTATGGTTTATATGCAGAGAATTAACAGATTCTAGGTAGAGAATACAGAGAAACGGAGATAAAGACGGAGATTTAAGCTACAGAGATAGAGAATTCAGAGCGATTTGCACACACACAGCACATAAATCAGTTATAGAGAAACTAAACAGAATTCTAGATTCAGCCACTCGAATTTTCGATATTCCTTTTTATTTCTCATCAAATGAATGGCATCTTCTTCTGGAAACCCTAGCTATTCTTAGCATGATATTGGGGAATCTTATTGCTATAACTCAAACAAGCATGAAACGTATGCTTGCATATTCGTCCATAGGTCAAATCGGATATGTAATTATTGGAATAATTGTTGGAGACTCAAATGATGGATATGCAAGCATGATAACTTATATGCTGTTCTATATCTCCATGAATCTAGGAACTTTTGCTTGCATTGTATTATTTGGTCTACGTACCGGAACTGATAACATTCGAGATTATGCAGGATTATATACGAAAGATCCTTTTTTGGCTCTCTCTTTAGCCCTATGTCTCTTATCCCTAGGAGGTCTTCCTCCACTAGCAGGTTTTTTCGGAAAACTCTATTTATTCTGGTGTGGAATACAGAGAAACGGAGATAAAGACGGAGATTTAAGCTACAGAGATAGAGAATTCAGAGCGATTTGCACACACACAGCACATAAATCAGTTATAGAGAAACTAAACAGAATTCTAGAGAGAGAAAAGGATGGTGGAAACTAATTCCATTTTCTAATAAAATGTTCAACATAACAGAAATACAAACTGAGTTGGTATGTATACTAGTCTAGGCTTACTTTGTCAAATGACCAGACTACCCCTAATGAGCTAGTACTACTACAGTACTACTTCTACTAGTTATAATATCCTTAATGATGCTACCATTATGACTAGTCGGACTCCTCACTCCTCTCCTGACAGTTCCAGACTATGGACATATCCTAGTATCAGACCAAAAACTGGGACACGGAGACTTCGTCCTATTTTTTTAAACACCGGCACAAACACACACCATAATTTATTTATAAACAAGTATACTAGCTGAGAACTCATACCAAAGATTAACAAGGAAGCTTCAACTACACTTAATTTAGTCAAAGACTATGCAAATAAGGTGTTTTCTCTTCTCCTTTTTTTCTTTTGCCTGTCTGTTTGCATCCTATTTTCATTTCATATGTGGACTTGCAGTTGGTCAGAGTAGCCACATTATAGTTAAAGGATCAGACACGTAATAACTATCTAGTCCAAGTATCAGAACTCAGAATTGAGCCATTCTCAAAATTGTATTTTGAGCTCTAATTCATAATATGAAACTAATCAGTTTCTTAATTAAATGGCACAAACTTCCATTCTATTCTTTCAACCAAACAGAGACTAAGAAAGAAAGGTAAATGAGCAGCATTTGGTTAACAAATAACAGAAACCAAAAGCAAAAATCAACAGTAAGTGACTGCTACAAGTGTCGAATAGTTTAAATTTCTTACCCCACAAAAAAACGCAAGGCTGGCTGCTCCTGATCAAGATTTAATAATGCACCTTCGTTGTCCTTAAGAATAGATCCCAGGATCTCTTTTAACAGATCTGGTAACTGAGCAAATAGCCACAATACACCCAAGTATTTCAGAATACCTCTGAGGACTTTCTTTAAAGCAACAAGAGGGACCCATCCACCACCATAACCTCCGTCATCCCCAAGTCCAATAATGGCTGTATTCAGCTCACCTCTAACATTAGCAGGAACACCTGTTGGTCTGCACAGAGGCAACCCTGGACTAGCCAAATTTGAGGATGCTGAAAGAGAATTTCCTACACGACTGAGGCCATTAACTTGGTTGCCTAAATGGGAAATTTCAGTGGAGCCAGGAATACCAGCTCTGTTCCCATTGTTTGCCAACAGCTGTGGACCTGGACCTAGACCTGAATAGTTTGAATTTCCCAGGTCACCTGCTTGTTGAATACCAGGAAAATTAGGGTCTAAGCCATTCAGTTCTTGAGCAACATGCTCCATGATAAAGGGGCGGAATTGTGGACATGGTAGAGATCCTCCGGCTGATGGCCCTCCTTTAGGTGGTGTTGCCGGTTGTAACCAAACTTGGTCTCCAGCATAACATCGCATATCAACAGCAAAATTTTTGCGATATATGATTCGAATCCAGTAGGGGCCACGGAGGACAACAGAAACATCGATGGGTAAAAGTGAACTAGGAACAACGCCAGGTGTACTACGCCCAGCAGCAGCAACAGCAGCCAACATTGCAGCAGTATGAAGGTTCTGAGTACTATGGGCTCCCGGATTAGTAAAAGCACCAGTATTCCCTCCTAGACCAGATGAGACCTGACCAAAATTTGTACCTGAACTGGTCGGTCCCTGAGATGGATTATACCCGATCTGTTTTGATACAGTGGGATTCGATGATGCAACACCAGGAACCCCAGACACTGGAGAAGCTCTTGCAGGACATGTTGCAGCCGCGAGGGCATGAAGGGGTCCTGCAGTCAGACGAATGCAATCCAAAAGTGGTGCAACTTCAGCTCCGTTTATAAAATCTTCTAAAAACTGAAGAAAATATGAAATAACATTCAGCACGGGGAGATTTCAGAGCCATGTAAATAAAAAACTTGAAACCCAAAGCAATATATAATTAGACATTATACTAATAAACAAAGCACCAAATACTATATTCACTGCTTGAGTACTGAAACAGCCAAATTAGACAAAACTAATTTCTACACCAAATTAACTTGTAGCCAATGGCAAATGAACTGGATCCCAACCCCTGTAATACAAACGAGAAAATAAATGAAGAAAGAATCGTTAAATAATATAGACCCACTACACTAATGTCAGTTTGCATAATAATAGAATTTACATGCTTCTTACAGCATAACTAAATTTGGTACGCAGGCTTATGTGGTATAAGAGGTGTTTAGCGCCAGAAATTTTCCCAGGCATTCTTATTTTACAAATTCTATTGAGCAGTACAGTAGACGTGTATCCTATATGACATGTATATAATGAAAATTTCAGACTGACAACCAAGTAATTGGCAACAACAAATTGTTATGCCTCCTGAGGATCCAAAGTGCATTATTCAATTATACGAACCTTAGTATGTGGCCAGAGTTGATCCGGAGTTACATGCATTGTACACCCTTTTTTACCTGATTCCCATTCCACAACAAAGCGAGCAAGGGCCCCGGAGCCATAACTGAACCACAGGCTCATCAGTCCAACTGCTTCAATTCTAAATGACCTCCTTACATATTCTAAAGATTTATTAACCACCTCACCAGTACTTTTTACTCCAGCTGACACTGTAGCATCAGAAAGTTGAGCACTGTCTTCGAACTTTTCGTTTGAACTTGCACCAAGCAATTTCCGCATCCCAAGAGCAAACATCCTAGAATTATAAAGCCTTTGAATATCTGCTACTAACTTCTTGATGCTATCAGCCTCAACAGAGTTGTAACTCAGAATAACACCCTCCGCATCATAACAAATATGGGAATCTATGTCAGATGTATTTGCAATACGAACATCAGAACCCCATGAAGTACTATTGCTTCCCCTCTGAAGATCCCACAAGTCTCTAAAGTGCTTATCATTGATCTTGACATCCCAATGCATGCTCCCCAATCGGCCAAGCCGCAAGCATATATTCCTCCATGTGTCTTCTCTTAAAGATGGGAGTCGGAACCACAACTTTGAAGATACAGTCCGTAAGCCAATTTCTTCAACATATGGGATATCAAGTGCCTCCATCTGACTAGTTAGTTGAGCATGCTTGATACAAAGCGAGCAGTGACTAACCACCTGAAGAAGTGCTGAAACATAAACATTTGAGGCAGAATTTCCTTTATTTGCCTCAGCTACAACTTCTGCATAATTATATGCATCAGTTCTTCCAATCGCTGTTGTGACCATCTGAGAAGAAGGCTGATGGATTAGAGAAGACTCTGTGAGCTTTCTTCTCTTAGAAGATCTTTTACTAACATCTGAGAAGCGGAGCGATGGAATTAAGTTAAACATATCTGACAATGTTCTCTTTCCTAGTCCTTTCTCCTGCCTTGGAACAATATCAAGACTTGGGCTAGAAATAATAGCTGGATCAGGTCCTTTAGCTGGAAAATAAGGGATTTGATTAACAAAGCAATTAGTCTAAAAAAATTATATGTAAACTTTATTAAAGATTAAGAATCTTACACAATGTAGTCGTAACCAATGATCTGGACCCAGAAACATACAAAGATCCAGCTGCAGTCCCGACTGGTAGTGAATTAGTTGATGCATTAGTTTTTGCACTTAGTGTAGAAGTTTGAAGTACAGGTTGTCGAGACAGTCGAGCAGACTGATTTCCACATGAAATATGATCTGCGTCAATTCTGTTGTAAGGACCTAATTCAGCAGCAAAAGGAGACCGAAGAGAAGGTATATCTTGGTCAGACTTGGAAGCTGATAGCTTCTTTACTGGCGCACTCTTCCCTGGGCCAGAAGATAGCACACTGGCAGAGCTGGACTGTGACAAGTCCATCAAATTTCTTGACAAATAAGGTAAATTACTGTGATTGGGGTTTATATTAGCTACTTTTGGTAAGTCAGTTATCTGTGATCCTGCCTCCCATTTAGGAGATGTTCCGGCTTGCATGCCATGAAAACTTCTTGTAACAGAACCAACGACAGAAGCGGGAGAATTATTAAACATCGAGTTGGGACTCTGGACAGAATAAGGGGTTGATGAACCTCTTTCAAGCTCAAAAACTTCATCAACAACTGAAGAGAAACTTGATGGAGGAACAGAATCAAACTTAGGAGCCCTGGTACTGAATTCAGAAAGCAGACCCTTTGCAGGAGTCTGAAGAGCACCCATATTGTTAACCTGAGCCAGCAGTTTTGCGGATTTATGGAGACTAAGATTTAAATCATCTTCAAGTATATGCATCATGCCCATGTCAATGTTTTTCATCCGAATTACATTATTCAGGTCTACAAACGACTGCGCTTTTCCAAATAGATCTGGCTGAGTCTCCAGTAATTTAAAAAGTGGTTTGAAGTCCTCGTCAAGTTGCATTAGCAAAAAATAAGAGTTCCCACACTCTGGAAACCCCATAACCAACATAGTAGAACCACTTAAAATATTCTTTGGCACCCTCACGGCAGAATTCCCCTGATCATACACCTAAAAAGATACAAAATGGATAGATAACTAAGAATACACTGTTTAGATATGCCTATTAAGCAAAAAATAACATGTTTTAACATGAAGATTATGACTTAGTACTCATCTAAAAATATTCTATTTTTATCTTAATTCATAATCTAATAATAACATCCCAATGTCAGCCATGAATTTGACTTATTAGAGGGTGTTTGGCTAGTCTAAATTTCCTCTTGTGCATTGGAATAAGTACCTATTAGGTGCTTCACTCCACCCATAAGAGCGTATTAAAATTATTATAATTTTCCAAACGCACGCATACAAATACAACGTACATGCCCTAAAGAGAAATGGAAGCAACATATATTACCTGAAGACCCAAGAACCTGCCAATACAGGCAAAAAGATGAAGTATACTTCTAGATTTCAAGCTTACAAAAACATTGGCTGCAGTCATTGTACCATTATTTAAGGATTCTTCAAAATCAGACAAAGTTGACGATGCAAGCATATTGCCGGATGAATGAAGAAGAAAGCGTCCACTCCTGGAATTCAGAAAAAATGTTTATATTTATTTATGATGTGTCAGCTGAAGAAATAACAAGACCACTAGACCCAATATTATCCGAACCAAGGCTCCACTCAATATTATCCAAGAAGGCTCCACAAAAACTTGGAACACTATATATTCTATAACAAAGAGTAATTTGAGTGCGATATACAGTAGACACATCCTTAATCTACAGAAAATATGTGCAAGGGATAACGGAAGTATACAGTATTTATTAATAGTTAGTTGAGTTTCCTTGCACTTCTTAACCAGCTTCATATTCAATTTTATTTTGCATCAACCAGGAGCCAAGTCATGCAAGAAATAATATACACATAGTAAACTTATTTCTGCTTGTAAGCTTTTAACATGTCACCCACTAGCTTTAATGTATAATTAAACATCATACTTACAATACCACCTATCCCGGCCAAAATATTACTGCCACCACTTAAACAGTACATAACTATCGACAGAGTTGTCTGTAATAATAAGTTCATGTATACATGCATACATAAGGTCAAGGAATAGGGTTAAAGCCTACAAACATGGATTGAAGTATTGAACACTGTAAGAAAACCTCAAAATCCCATGTCTAAGTAAGACCTATTAAATTTCTTCTATTCAAAGGAAGAAAAGCAGATATCAACTATGTTACTCCGACTCGCCTGTTCCGCCGGCTTCCTTGCCGGTCGAACCTATTTCAATTCCGTATCCATGTCGACACGATACGACATGGGAAACAACGCGAGATATGGGGCGGATTCGTCCATGAAAGCCTGACATGTCTGTGTCATCATCAGGAAAGTGAATGGGTACCGGAGAAATCAAAATCGAAGGTCGCCAGCGATTATTCATGTTTTACAGAGAGATTACAGAAGAAGAGATGTTAGAGAAATTGGAAGTGGTGAAAAGGGGAAGTGAAAATGAAAAAGACGATAGGAGAAGGGGAAAAGAAACGACAACACCATATACATTGAGTATAATGTATCTGGACTTTTATTGGTCCACAATCATTATATTACTCAATAATTGTAGCCAGCTGTTCTTCGGAAGTATGCTTACGTATAAATAATTGTAAATTTATTAATTTTAAATATCAATTAGATGTACTTAGCACAAAAATTAACTATATGAATATTTTTCTCAAAATATTTAAAGATAAATGATAAAGAATATACATCTTATTCATTCTTATCAAATAGAATAAAATTATTACTTTAAAATTCGCCGTGTCCCCGTATCCATATCCAAATTTGTAGTGTCCTCAATTTTCGAGAGTGCCAAATACGACACTCGGATATGTGTCATGTCGAACACTCAGATACCGATCTGAGTAACAGTCATAATTTAGTAACTATACTTTGATATGATTTATTTTGGATTATTACTTTTATAGTATATTTCACTTGCAAAGACACATATTATTCTTGTAATTTATATAATGAAACTCATTCTTGTATTATAAGGCGGGTGGACTATGATTCAAGTGTTTACATTAGTGGATTGATATATTTGTATTTTAAATGAGAAAAAAAGGAATTGTTCGAAACCAACATAAAAATATATAACGGGCTACATTATACAATGAGGACTATAAATTCTAAGCTCATAAAGATTGCAGCATGTAGAACCATTATGCTGTAGCCCAACATTCTAGTGGGCCGGGCCTAGTCACATATGCCAGAACCCGAGTAAGGGCAAAGAAGTCTGATCACCAGAAGTGAAGGGGTGTGTTTGTCTTTTGGCAAAGGGATAGAAAAAGGGGGCAGCTGCTAGGGTTTTGGATTATCGATTAGCTATTGAGTAAGTGAGATCAGGGAGAGGCTACATCTCGAAAGTAGTAAGTTCAATTGTAATTTGCATTTCAGTTGTAATTGCAGTTGTTCATATCAGTATTTCTTTTAGTATTCCTATTCAGCCCGTTAATTATCAAGTACAACAGTCATCTGCAGTGTTATTTGCCATCCAATCTCTAGCAAAAGTGGTATCAGAGCCTTTTCCGATCTATGGCACCGCCAACTGATAGGGAGCGTATCGACAAGATCGAGGCTCAACTCGAGGCGATTCCTGAGTCCATTCGCGAGAAAATCACCACTGAAGTGTCGGCGGCGGTAAAAGGGGCAATCGCCGCCATGCAACAAACCCTAGTCAATCGGTTTGTTTCCAGCTTTGAAGATGTGTCCCGTCAACACGAGGACAAGCTGGCGTCGGCGGTGGCTCGACTTGAAGGTCGGATAAGCAGATCCCGGGATACGCAGGAGTCTCTAATTAACTCCATGCGAGATGAACAACTCCGTTTTCAATCGGACATCAGATCTACTCTCTCCACCCTCCAGCAGGCTTCAGCGAAGGCGGGGGAGTTTGGTAGTGCTCAGGGCGACATGGGCGCCGTGTTTGGGGTTGGTAGTAGCAACAAAGGTCCTATGGGTACGGGAAGTCCATCTGGGTCGGGTTTTGCATCTGGGGTTGGAGGTGGTGCCGGTACAGGGTCCGGTGGGGGACCCGGGGTAGGCAGGGATTTTCCTATGGGTGGAGCTGGTAGACAGGCTTGGAGACAGAAGAAGCTGGACCTACCCTTATTTGATGGAAATAACCCAGACGGGTGGATACTCCGGGCGGAGAGGTTCTTTAAGTTTTACGGTTTGACTGAGGAGGAAAAGGTGGAGGCTACGGTGGTAGCTTTGGATGGACAAGCACTTCTCTGGTTTCAATGGGAGCATCGCCGCCGGCCCATTGAACGCTGGGACCAGGTCAAAACCCTGCTACGCCGTCAATTCCGTTCTCAAACAGCTGGATCCCTCCAGGAACAGTGGCTTGCTCATCGCCAAGGGGGGTCAGTGTCAGATTATCGACTCAGGTTTATTGAATTGCTCGCACCCCTGGACAATGTGTCGGAAGAATTATCACTGGGACAGTTTCTGAATGGGCTCCGCGAGGATATAAGAGCTGAGGTACGGTTGTTGGGACCGTTGACAGTGGACCATGCGATGGAACTCGCACATATGGTCGAAGAGAAACTTCGTTGTGGCAAGTCGCGGAGCGAATTTAAGGCTAGTTTAAGCCAGGTAATTAAGCCCACTAGTGCGAGTTGGGGCGGTACTGCAGCATCATCACCCCGCTCTCACAATTCCAGCACGACATCCTCGCCCAACTCGCTCTCAAGTTACAGTGCTTCAGTTAGCAGCCCAGCCCCATTCCACAAACAAACAGGTGAGGTACGCCGGTTGAGTGATAAGGAACTTCAAGATAAAAGGGCCAAGGGCCTGTGCTTTCGTTGTGATGGAAAGTGGAATGTGGGACATAAATGCCATCGTAAGGAGTTGAGTGTGTTGCTGGCTAATGAAGATGGGGGTCTGGATGACACCTCGGGGATGGAAGAGTTTAAAAACGAGGGAGAACCGATTGGGGAGGAGGAGCTGCAGCCAGAAATTTCGTTAAATTCGGTGGTAGGGTTGACGAGTCCCAAAACATTTAAGCTTCGAGGTGAAATTAATGGGGTTCCGGTGATCGTGATGATCGACCCGGGTGCTACGCACAATTTCATTGCTGTGCGTGCTATGCAAGAGCTGGGCCTGGAGTGTAAGTCTTCAAAGTGTTTCGGAGTATCCTTGGGGACGGGTGAAACGGTACAAAGCAAGGGTGAATGCAAATCCGTTGTCTTACTATTGCAGGGTCTCACTATTATTGAGGACTATCTTCCCATTACCTTGGGTAATTCGGACATAATTTTGGGGTTGCAGTGGCTTGAGAAATTGGGCACGATGTCAGCTAATTGGAAGTCTCAAACCATTAGCTTCAAAATGGGGTCTGAGACGGTGACTTTGAAGGGGGATGCATCCTTAGGTCGGTCTGGAATCTCTTTAAAAGCAATGTTCAAGACACTCCGAAAACAGGGGAATGGTTACTTGGTCGAGTTTAATCACTTGGGAGTGGAGGAGGTTCCAAAACAGAAAGGGGTTCCCGCCTTCTTACAGCCAGTAGTCGATCAATATGGGGAGATTTTTCATCTGCCATCCGGGCTGCCACCCATGAGGCATCAGGATCATGGCATTGTGTTAAAGGAAGGGTCTGACCCAGTCAATGTGCGACCGTATCGCTACCCTCAGGCTCAAAAAGAGGAGATTGAGCGATTGATCCATGACATGCTTGCAGCTGGTATTATCCAGCCCTCCAACAGCCCTTTTTCCAGCCCGGTGCTCCTTGTTAAAAAGAAGGACGGCTCATGGAGGTTCTGCGTCGATTACCGAGCCCTGAATAAAGCCACTGTTCCGAATAAATATCCCATACCGGTGATCGATGAATTACTAGATGAACTTCACGGGGCAAGGGTGTTCACGAAATTGGACCTTAAGTCCGGGTATCATCAAGTGCGGGTTCGAAGTGAAGATGTACAAAAAACGGCCTTCCGAACACATGAAGGCCATTACGAATTTCTCGTCATGCCGTTTGGCTTGACAAACGCTCCCGCCACCTTTCAAGCCATCATGAATGAGGTTTTCCGCCCCTTCCTGCGTCGATTTGTTCTTGTTTTCTTCGACGACATTCTCATATATAGTGCCACAGCGGAGGAGCATGTTCAACATGTGGAGACAGTGTTTGGACTGTTGAAATTGCACCAGTTGTATGTGAATCAAAAGAAATGTGAGTTTGGGAGCCCTCAGGTTGCTTATTTAGGTCATCTGATATCTGCCCAAGGGGTAGCAGTCGAGCCTGATAAAGTTAAGGCTGTGGTGGAATGGCAGGTACCCCAGAACATCAGGGAGTTGCGTGGGTTCCTGGGATTGTCCGGTTACTACAGAAAATTTATCCGCAATTATGCCAACATTGCGTTTCCACTCACTGAGCAATTGAAGAAGGATAGTTTTGGGTGGAGTGCCGAGGCAACGGAAGCTTTTACATCCCTCAAACAAGCGTTAGTCACCGCCCCTGTTTTGGCAATGCCTGATTTCAGTCTGCCATTTATAATTGAGACTGACGCCTCGGGTTATGGACTGGGAGCTGTCCTCTTACAAACTGATCATCCGATTGCATACTACAGTAAGGTTTTGGGAGAAAGAGCTCGGCTGAAATCGATCTACGAAAAGGAATTAATGGCTATCGTGCTTGCCGTGCAGAAATGGCGTCCCTATTTACTTGGCCATTTGTTTGTAATACGCACGGATCAGCGTAGTTTGAAGTTCTTACTCGAACAGAGGGAAGTGGGAATGGATTACCAGAGGTGGGTGAGTAAGTTGTTTGGTTATCAGTTTCGGATAGAATACAAGCCGGGCATCACTAACAAAGTGGCCGACGCACTCTCAAGAATGGGACCAACAAACTCGGAGTTAAGTACATTGATTGCTACGGGTGGAATTGCATGGTCTGATATTCACCAGAAATTGAAAACTGACCCGAACCTCCAGAAAATGGCTGCGAGGATTGCTCAAGGAGACGTTGGGTTGAAGGGGTATGAGCTGCACCACGGTGTGGTGTGTTATAAAGGGCGTATTGTGGTGTCCCCAGACTCTGAGTTGATCCCTCGTCTCTTACACGAGTATCACGACTCTCCTATTGGGGGGCACTCGGGGGACAACAAAACTTACCAGCGATTGCGAAGGGAGTGGTTTTGGGAAGGAATGAGAAAGAGAGTAGCCACATATGTCAAAGAATGTGCCACTTGTCAGCAGCAGAAACATTCTGCCCTCCTGCCAGCTGGGCTTCTGCAGCCGTTACCCATACCTATGCGTATTTGGGATGACATCTCTATTGATTTCGTGGAAGGGTTGCCTAAATCCGGGGGTGTCGACACCATATTGGTCGTGGTGGACCGACTGTCTAAATACGCTCATTTCCTGGGGTTATCTCACCCTTTTACAGCTCCAACAGTGGCTCAACTTTTTATCAAGGAAGTTGTCCGACTCCACGGATTTCCCTGCACTATAGTCTCTGACCGGGATCGTATCTTCCTTAGTCTGTTCTGGCGTGAGTTGTTTCGGGTGCAAGGAACTGCGCTGCACCGTAGTACTGCCTACCACCCGCAGTCCAATGGTCAAACAGAGGTGGTTAACAAAACGTTGGAGGGGTATCTGCGTTGTTTTATCTGTGGCAAGCCACGAGACTGGGCGAAATGGCTGCCTTGGGCGGAATACTGGTATAATACCTCCACCCATTCTTCTACCAAATATTCGCCATTTGAAATTGTTTATGGGAGGCCTCCTCCCCAACTGGTCAGATTCAACACTGGTAGCACTGCTGTGGGCTCCCTCGAAGAACAATTGGCCCGTCGAGATGCCTTGCTGGCTGAGTTGAAAAGTAATCTGGAGAAGGCTCAGCAGCAAATGAAAATGTATGAGAACCGGCACAGACGTCATCTTGAGTTTGAGGAGGGTGATATGGTCTATTTAAAGCTCCAACCATATCGACAAGTATCCCTGTCCAGACGTCCTAATGAGAAACTCTCCCCTCGTTTCTACGGGCCCTTTAAGGTCCTCGCCCGAGTTGGCAAGGTCGCTTACCGCCTTGACTTACCCCCCACTGCAAGGATCCATAATGTATTCCACATATCTCAGCTCAAAAAGGCAGTGGGCACTGCTTCGGTCATTTCCACCATTCCCTCACATATTACTGCTGAGTTGGTATTCATAGCAGAACCAGAACAAGTACTGGATGTTCGTTTTCTGGAGGCAGGGGACCCCAAAGCGGCTGCAGTGCTCATCAAATGGAAAGACTCCCCCACTTGGGAGGCAACTTGGGAAGAATCTTCTGCAATGGCACTGCGTTTTCCTGACTTCCACCTTGAGGACAAGGTGAAATTTTGGGCCGGGGGTAATGCTGTAGCCCAACATTCTAGTGGGCCGGGCCTAGTCACATATGCCAGAACCCGAGTAAGGGCAAAGAAGTCTGATCACCAGAAGTGAAGGGGTGTGTTTGTCTTTTGGCAAAGGGATAGAAAAAGGGGGCAGCTGCTAGGGTTTTGGATTATCGATTAGCTATTGAGTAAGTGAGATCAGGGAGAGGCTACATCTCGAAAGTAGTAAGTTCAATTGTAATTTGCATTTCAGTTGTAATTGCAGTTGTTCATATCAGTATTTCTTTTAGTATTCCTATTCAGCCCGTTAATTATCAAGTACAACAGTCATCTGCAGTGTTATTTGCCATCCAATCTCTAGCACATTAGCAGAAAAAAAACCAGACAATTGACATTTTAATATGGATAATAAACAGATGAACAGTCAAGCTTCTTCAGGTTTTAATTATAAATCATAATTCTAGTCGTATGTAAGATAATAAACCTTGTGCTTGCCTTCTAATTCCATTTTCATATTACTTTAACAGGCAAGCTTGAGCTTCTTGACAGTGAGATATTCCACATTCGCAAATCTATAAATCCATCGTTCATTTATACACAGGCAATCAGTAACAAGCTAGCTTAAGAAACATAGGTAGGTAGCCTTGTATTAAAATTATACGTCTACTTCTACATAGGAAAAAAAAAGGCAAACCTTATATTTATACGAAGAGTGAAATATGACGAACCATAGGCACGAACACGTAAAACTTCCTGCCCTTTGGCATTGAATTGATCATCCTTCTGTAGAAAGTATTTAACACAAGAGAGGTCCATTAAATACTCGGACAAATTATAGGAAGAGACAACTTCAAAAAGTCACTGAAAGAAAATGTTTAAATACTAAATGCAAGAAAATACAAATAACAACCTTCTAATTTCTAATGACACAAAATGAAATTTTTTCAATATGTGACATCTTATAATGGCAATGCATCTGATATGAAATCATGAAAAAACATAGAAATAGAAGTGATCATGTGTAAATATGCCATTTTATAATATACAAATGTAGGATCAAATACATAAACATGCAATGAGCTACAAAACTATATAGATCATGATTCAAGGTAGTCAGGGAGTTAGAAAAGGTAACAGGAGTTATAGTTAAGCGAAACCAAACACAAACTGAACCTGACTGAAACCTGAAACAGTAAACCCGAATTGTCAGGTCTTACCAAATCGAAGAGTTGATATTATATTTTAATACATTATCCTTATCAAATGTGATACATACATAACATATAATGTCCATGCTGTATTTAAAATTGATGTATTTCATATTTGATCAAATCAATCAAACAACACAGACATTGGTCATCGCTAGTTATTTACTTTAAAAACTTATGCTATCAAATTTCATGGTAGTAGGGAAAGCAATCATTTGTACTAAGTATGTTTATCAGATCAAATCAAAGTAAAAAATAAATAATATTGTTTATATATATAGACATAGATATACACACACACATATATATACATGTGTGTGTGTGTGCAGATGTGGACCCGTTCGGATTTCGGGTCAGGTTACAGGCTGTTGACATAATAACCGAGCCCAAACCACACTCATTCGGCTTTCAAAAGAAAAAATTTAAGAAACTATTATCAAGGTATTCTTTCTCTTTTTACAAACCTGTTTGTCGCCAGCATCAGGTTCATCCTCTTGGGAACAGAGGAGCACGTCATCTGCAGCTCGGCATATAAGATCATTGCTTCCTAGCTCTTTATATATTTCAAGCAGGCGAGTATACCTATTACAGCAGATAGCTCTTAGCAGTAACTTCTCAACGTCAATGCAACTCTGATCGAGGGAAAGTTCTGCCTCTTTGTCCGTAAGAGGATCGACAACAAATGAGCTATGAAGACACTTTATTTGTAGATCAGGCCCTGGTTCAATTATTATAAATGGAGATGATCCCACATCGGGTGCACCTGGGTTCTTATCAAGATCTAACCAGTAAATGATTTTCAGTCCAGGAGTCCGTAGGACATTTGAATCAGTTTCTCCATCTTGACTCGTTTGTGACACAGATTTCCCACCTTTCCCAAGGTTACTATCAGATATCAGCTCAAACCGGATTACATCCTTCCATCTGCCTTGCCTGAGTGCTTGTACTTGTCTTGTGACAGTGTCCATCACGAGAACAACACAGAGTTCATGAAGGACGGAATATAATGTTACAAAAGGATTATCTGCAGCAGCCATTCTACGCTCCAAATCATCTCCAAGAATATGCCTTCGAACTTCTTCTAGCTTAACCGGACCACTACTTTCACCGACAAGCAGCTCCATATGTAATATTCTCCACATTGACAGGTGACCCCGGTAACCAAGCGTCACAAGAACCTTGAATTCACCATCCACACAAACCAATGCAGTGCCATCCGAAACTTTGACTTCAGATATTTCTTTCGGAAGTGAGACTTCAAGTAATTTGGACCTAACAAGTGTGTCTAACTTCTTTAAAGCAGGCTTCTGCTGATTATCGGTTAATATACTCTGAAGTCCTACATCTTCTACGCATTTTGGTAAACGCTGGTAACTCCCTGTCAGAAAAATTTCAATAGTAGATGGAACATCATAGATCGGAGCTCGTGCTTGTTGTAGCCCTTCATGCATGAAAAATAATGAATCTGCTGCTTGGGTGAAACATGTATCGTGGCTTGAAAGAGTTGATGCAAGTTGTTGACTATATTGTATCAATGAAACCTGCATGAACAATGGCAGAACATTTATAATAATATACCACTAGAGCAGACGAGTCAGAATTCTACAGTACTGGATGCCAGCCTTTTTTATCTATATCTTGATCAACCATGATTGGAAGAATGTGTGAGGTCAAACTGATAAGATCATATATATTTCAGTTCTTCTTCAGTCGAATATTAATATCATATATATTCTTTGTTGCGACTCAACAGCATACTCCTATGTTCCTAGGACGTGGGAACTCAAACCGAAAAGCATGTACAGTACTGGGAGTCGGTCCCCTACTATTCGGTCCATATTGCTTACCAGTTGGCACGTTAGCACTCTTCCGAAGAGATTAGTGGACACTAAAGAGGTGGATATTTTCTCCACACATACCTTATTCTGTCAGGCAATGTACTTTTCTTGGATTATTTTGATATATACAAACAAGACCACTTACCATTTCTTATGTAAGGATCATAATTACAAGCACAATACCCCCGAAAAATGCGCTTGCTCAGTTCATAAATCAAATATCAATATTAAAATGTAAGGAAGCTAAGAACTACTTCGCAAACAAACAAACAAAATTAAAAACTTAACATTGATATTAATTATAGCCGTATTAGTATGTTCTTGCAGAACCTGACCCAATACATTTCTTACTGTGCATTAAACTCATATATTTTAAAGCGGCAAAATTCTTTTATAATCACGTGTTAAACTATAGTCAATTTAGATTCTATATATATATCATATAAATCTTTACAGCAACCGAAGTGTTGGCATTAAATTCCAAATTGCAGCCAATTAAATATTATAGGAAAGTTACAGTTTTTACTCTATAATACTAAGAGCATCTCCAATGGGCTCTTCAAACAAGCCCTTAACTCTAAATTTAAAGAGGATGTGAAAACTTAGAGCTCCAATGGGCTCCTAGTGGCTCTTTAAAAATCTAAGAGCTTCATCTCTCTCCTCTCTTTTAAAGAGCATCTAGGTGCTCTTAACATATTATCACTGAATATCATATTCACTTCCTTCTATTTCTCACTTCTCTCTCATTCTCTCTCTAACTTTTGAAATCAGATTTTATTGTATTTTTTCTTCATCTCGCAATGATCAATTTGCTTACCATATATACTACATTTCAATGTAATTTAAAAGATTTTTTATTTTAGTTTCTGGTATTTATTTTTAATTTAAGGGTGTTCGCGCGCGCGCGCCCGCCCGCCCGCACCCTATATAAATATAAATATATTGTCAAAGTTCTATTACAAGCTTAGACATGAACTACAAAACCAAACAAGATTCACATCACATTTCCTAACACAATTTGAAATGAAATATACACTACAGTATGTAAATAAAAATTAGCTAAACACACATATATCGTTCACCTAGTTCGTAGTTTCTCATTTAACAAACCTATCACTTATACTATACTTATATATTCTGTTATTTTGCTATCAATAGTTGCCGATTCCGCATTACCTATACAGCCTAAAACTCTAGCGATCCCTTCCTGATACGCAAACATATACCCATTCAACACAAAGAACTAATAAATACAAAAACACTTAAAAAAATCAGTTGTTTCAAAAAAATCCGACCTGTTGGCACCACTTGGCAAGCACATTAAGCCGGAGCAGACGCTGTTGAGTCTTGACAACATATTTCAACAGACTAATCTTCTTTTCGGAATCCGAAAGCTCCGTTTCCTTGCATTTCCCCACTAATTCCGTCAACGAAACGAACGATTCCTCCGCCGTTCGTTTCACGAGCGTCGATAATTTCACCGTCTCTTGCCCCAGCTCCGCCATACTTCCTCTCTCTCCTCGTAAACTTCCAGAAAAAATTAAAGATTGTTACTTAATTACGCATATATGTATCTATTTTCGGTGAGTCTAGCCCTAACGACACATTTATATCGTCGGTTTCTACGGATTGAGTGATAGTGGATTATACTGCCATGTATTTGTGCGCGTTTCGATTTCGAATTGGGAGATTTGAGAGATTCGGGAGAGGGTTAGCGAGAGAGAGGAGAGGGAGGGTAGTAGATTATTTGGGACATTCGGGTATTTATATTAAAAAACTTTCACGTTACGATCGAAACTTGCAAGTCTAGAGTACAGTGTGATTTTCTTTTTGTTTCAAATATAAAAACGCATCTTATTTTTAATAAATTGCTTACGGCAAGATTAGGTCATTAATTATAAATTATAAATTTCACATCATGCTTGTGCTTTTTAAATTTTTCTTTAAATACGTCAATAAATTATTTTACGATGGCCTACTTATAAATAACAGTATAAATTCAGATTTCTAAAAACCCTTTTTAATGCAAAAACACTTACTTGCATGAAAAATGCGTTTTTAGATAAGTTCATTATTGTTTCTTTCCGCACTACTCCAAAGTCCAAACACACCCTTGTAAGTTGTAACTTTGTTTCGTTATGTTCTTGAAAAACCTCTGATAAACCCCCAATTTCTCTAAAATTTACACACACTATACAAATATGGCGTTAAGCCCAGTAATTTTGACATGTCAATCACCTGACTTATATCGATTTTCGGGAATCTCACCCAAATCCATCTCACATATTGGTTCTCAGACCCGGATTTCAGCTTACCCATTTCAAGTTTCTGCTTTTAGGAGCAGTTCTTTATCTAATCATCAAACCCCATGTGGTTTGAGTCTTTTGGGTCGGTCTAAAATCGGGTTTAGACAAATGGGTTGTGATTGGATTAAGGTTTCTGCTGGTAATGGGGGAGGTACTGGTGGGTTTAGTGGTGGTAGCTCTGGCGGCGGTGGCGATAGTGGTGGTGGTGATGGTGAGAAGAAGTGGTCACTTATTTCATGGTAATTTGTTGCACATTACTTAGTAATTTTGTTTTTAGAATGTGTGTAGATTGTTGGAATTTACTCATGGGAGACTTGCGAAGATGTGGATATTAAAAAAATATATTTTACTGATTGTTTGATGATATCCTTTAAAATAAGACAAAATATTGAAGGGGTGTATTTCTTCTTGCGCGTTTACCATATTTTCTAGTTCAGTAGTCCTCCAGAATACATATTCTGTCAAGGCTCTTTATTTAGTTATAATACAGAATTCGGCTCAGATTATTCAAAGTAAACAAGAATGACATTGGTTTAAAGACTGTAATTTTGTATTGCTAATTGTAATGGCTTTGCTGCACTTGTCGGCTGTCTCTATCTATCTCATCAAGAAAATAAGTTACTACCGTTTTTGTGTATTATTACAGGTATTTGGCTCTGTTGGAGAATCATCCTGTGTTGACAAAAGCCGTTACATCTGCATTGCTGAATTTAGTTGGAGATTTAATCTGTCAGGTAGACCTTAGTGGTCCTCAACTATTTATATAGAAGTTAATTCAAATCATGCATGGCCTAGAGTAAATCTTCACAATCTTCTTATATGTTCAATGTTCCTCAAAAAGGGTGATATTTATATAGGATTTGTAACTTTTTAGTCCATTTCTTCCCAAAGAACCATACCAGTAAGTTTGCAGTCAAATGAAGTCATAGTTTCTGCATTATTGTCTATGCTTTGGTTCCATCCATATTTACATTATTTACTATTTTTGGCACCACTGTTGCCCGATGGGTAGATTTTAAAAACCAGGTAGTCCTTTTGATTGTTTTACTAGAAAATCTATGATCCTAGACTGTTGAAGCTAGCAGTTGTCACCGATCTTTTACGATGATATGACTAGATACTAAAAAATTAAGATAATGTGACAATGTGCCTCTCAGAGGAGTTTATAAATGCATGTACAAGGCCAAAGGCCTTATCTTTTTTTTTATTTAGTTGTAGAGTATTACTTGAGTATTTTGGTTTTTTCATGTCTTTCTTACTGGTTTTGTTCTAATGCATTTGTTTAAATTTTTATTAATCTGTGTTTATACTATATATTATTTCAATGACCATATGCTCTTTTGTTGGCTCCTCCGCAATAACATAGTACTTGGGCATTAAAAAAACACCCTCCGTCCCGGTGGGCAGTATACGTTCACTGTTTGCACGCATTTCAAGGCTCCTATAAAGTATAGTTCTATTAAAAAAAATTAAAATTATTATTTTTTGGATAGAAGTTTAAACATCAAACTTTTATTCAGAAAAAAAATTAAAAAAATATTACGGAACTATACTTTAAAGAAGCCTTAGAAAGCATGCCAATAAGTAATGTATACAATTGAATGGGACAGAGGGAGTACAAAGGAAAGGTCCTAAAAATGTGATACAGTTTGATACATTATCACTGGATTATGAAGAAAGCCTACGAGATATCTTCTTTAGGGTTATTATCGCATCTTATGAGCATTGAGCAGTATGTCTCGGAGAAAGACTAGCTTACTTAATTATTCTGATCTCATTCGAACCTTTTTGGTTTATGTTTTTGAGAGACCAAGATGATGCCTGCTGTCGAGGAAAATCATGCAAGAAAGTCCAACCTTCTCGAGTGATTAACTGAGATGGGGAGAATGCAGCCAAAATTTAACATTTTGAGGATTGCCTAATCTGTGGAAAGAAGCTCCTAGTTACTACAGTCTTAAGGCTCTTTTATATGTTTTTAAAGTCTTAAATGAAACACGAGATGATTAATACTATTTTAGCATCGAAATGACTTCTGAAATTTCTCTGTTTTGTGGTAGTAGACAGGCTTTTCAAGATAAAACTGAATCTCTTGACGTTGATCCATTCTGAAATGTGCCTTGTGACTTGTCAAGTTCAGAAATCTCTAAAGTCCGATCATGTCATCCGAATGTCACATCCTGACTTCCCTTTTCTGGCCTCTCTCACCTATCCTCTTCAACAATTGGAGAATTATTATTCTATATTTAAAACAAATGGTTTGTATTAAAATTAACTGGGGGCGGCAAACTTTAAGGGTCTTGAATTTAGCCATCCGATTGATCTGTTATTAGTTTCAATACATATACATTTTTCTTGAGTCTAACTTTGGCAGCAATGCTGTTTCCGTAATGGTTAAACTTTATATAAAAGTATGATGGGAATTTGAAATCATTATTTCATAATGTTATTAGTTCTCCTTTAACTGTTTAATTGATGTTGCCAGCTGCCACTCTGCCATAAATTGCCCCAAGATTCTAGGAGTTGCATCCATCTGACTATGAATAGTTTATGATAGCTTAGCAGTTTTTTGCTACTGCACTGATATCAGTAGTTATGTGCTGCAGCTTCTGATTGATAAAGTGCCATCTCTAGATCTGAAGAGGATGTTTCTATTTACATTTTTGGGACTGGCCTTGGTGGGTCCTACGTTGCACTTCTGGTAATGGTCTTCATAGCATTTTTTATTAATTAATGCCAAGTTAAGTTATTGTTATTTTACTCATTAAAAGTTTATTGATTCCATGATTTTTGGTGTTCTGATTCCCAAATTCACATGCTGTGGAAATTTCGGTTCACTCATCATCTATATCTATAACTAACTATACTTTACACAGAATGTTGCACCAAGGAAAAAATTATAACCATACAACGCCTATAGGACTCATTTCTGTTATCAGATCCCAACCACCTAGGATATAGATAGGTCATAGGGATGACAAGTGTGAAACTGAGGATGATATGATCATCCATCTTCCAGGAGAAGCATATAATTTGCTTTCGCTGTGTATGTTATTAGTTCTGTATTTGAACATTTACTTGCAAGTAATCCACATTCTTTTTGGGTGTGTGTAGGTATTTATATCTGAGTAAATTGGTCACTACACCTGGAGCATCTGGTGCTTTCTTACGCCTTGTAATTGATCAGGTTAGCATTATTCAGCATTTGATTCTGGAATAACCTGTTGGTTTGAACATGTACCTCTCTGAAGTATAATATATTAATGTGTTTTCCACTTGACCTGATGTTTTATCTACAGTTTATTTTTGCACCGACATTTGTTGGAGTTTTCCTATCTACATTGTTAACACTTGAAGGAAGGCCGTCACAAGTGATGCAAAAGCTTCAACAGGTGTTGCTTTTAGTTCACTCTTTATTAAAACATTTCAAGTAATCAAAAAAATTATCACTGCGTGTATGGTGTAAAAAATTAATAAAAGATTGTTTTAACTTTTACCTGTAGCATATGTTAACTTTGATGACTAAATTGTAGGATTGGTTCTCATCTGTTCTTGCGAACTGGAAACTGTGGATACCTTTTCAGTTTCTTAACTTTCTAATTGTTCCGCAGCAGTTTCAGGTATGGTGCTATTTTTCTTGTTTTCCTCTTGCTTTTCATCTTCATTTGTTAAACAATCTAGATATCACGGACCATGTAATTTTTTACAAATTAAAAATTTGCTAATAGATTGCAAGTACTGCTGTCCACATTAAATTTCAATTATATTTACATTCCTCTCACAACAATAGTTGGTAATAAATTATCGTTTTTCAATCTAATATTACTTTTAAATTTATGAATATTGTGTATAACCCTAATTTGAAAGCATAACTTACTAAAGTCAAGATTTGTCATTTTAAACTAATATGAAGTACATTGAATGTTTCTTTATACTAATCACACTTTTATTTACATGAAATTCGAATAATCTTCTACTCTGAAGCAGTATAAAATTTTATTTGAGTTTCTTAATTTGGAGAGGCACACTATATATGCGTCCACGTGTGAATTTAAGAAGTGACAGGTTGGGAAGTCTGGTAGCAATAGAAAAAGAAGACTCTACAAACATTTATTGACATGGAAGTATGAAACTAATATTTGATTGTGGGAATTATCAGCTATATGACATCTTGCATTGATTTCCTTAAAGTTCATTGTACTGTAATATATGTTAACTATGGGTCATGTTACAGGTCCTTGCAGCTAATTTCATTGCTTTAATCTGGAACGTGATTTTGTCATATAAAGCTCACAAACAAGTTGTTGCATGATAGGTACTGTTCCAACTAATGTCTAGTGTTCCGTTTTGTTGGGGTAAATCAAATTTGGAAGAAAAAACTGAATTTTGTAGTAGTGGGTAAATTATTATAATATTCCTAACAATCTGACTATTTGAGAAGAAAAGTTCTAGTCTCCTTTCAACTCATTTCAGACAGAATCTGTAACTTGCTATCCTCCTGCCTAGCAGGCAAAGACTACCTCCAAAATTTCTCAAAGAAATTTGCACTCCCTCATTTGTGTTCACTGTGCCCTCTTACACCATTTATCTCCCCCTGAATTTTTTTTCACATTTTTTCCATGCCATTCCATCCTCTCCAACCAAGCAGCGCATAGTAGTTAAAATTAAACTAGGACACGGTTATGACCCTCGTAAAGGTATAATAATTGTTTATAAATTTTGAAAAGCCATGTGAAGATAAAAGAGTTGATTAAATATGGAAAATCGGTAAAGCAAGCAATTTATGCAAAAATGTACTTCGCAGATTAGGCTCCATAGTCCTTACTCCATCCACTCCGAAATATGAGAAACTTCTGCAGAGCATCAATTAATGAATTACTTGTAGTATTTTAATAGGCCCCTGAGAAGTTGAGATTCACTATCAACAGTGAACATGGTTGTTAGGAATAAAACATGAGATTCAACTTTTATGCAAAGCGCACACACAAAAATATTTGACGAGGAAAATCCACATCTCAACTTGTATTATTAATCGAAACCATTATCGATACAATAAATCAAACTATGATCCTCAAGCCTAACATTACTCAAGCATCCGTTCTCAAGTACCTAAATCTACATCTTGAGCACATATAACAAACATAATATGACTACGTATATATATCCATCTCAAACTTAGCTAAATCAGAATCTAATTCTGAAATATCCAACTCCAGTTAGAATCAAGTTCTGAAATTTCCAATTCAGATCAGAATCCCATTCATATTGGGTTGATACCCAATAATCCTTCACTTTACCTTATGACCAAGACATACCTTTTATAATAATAATTGTCTAGATATACAATTGCTACCAATATATATCTTGGATCATCAAAGTCCATTTACCATTGTAATGGGCTGATACCAATGGTAAGACGTGTGATGAACCTCTATTGAGTCTAATGTTATTAAATTAACAATGATTTTGAATGTGCAGAATCTTAGTTTATCGGAAGAACCTCTTTAGAGTCTTTAATGTTGTTATATTAACCATTATCTTGAATCTGCAGTTTGGCGCAGAATCTTAGTTTATTGGACTGGATCTAGGATTTGTGCGTTGCTCGAAGGTCTTGCAAAGAAGTCTGTGACTAACTGTCACAGAATGAGGCTACCAGTTTTGGATTTTATGTTATGAGTATCTAGTCAGGAAGTGTAAATTATTCTGTACGAGGACAACCTTCTTCTGCTTGAATGTTTCCTAGTGATCAGTTGAATTGAATCCTGTAAGGAGGTTTTAAGCTCTGTTCTAAAACAGTACTTGAAAAATATATAAGTTGAACATACCAATGCTCGCGGTAGGTTACTGAGGAAGCGTAACAGATGAACTAAACTGGATGTTTATGAGGAAGCTTACATGTGCTTAAACAATCTCCAGTGAAAAGCAGAATTAAAATTTTCCTGAAGTTGCCGAGTGTATAAATATATTCTATCTTTTTATTTAGTTTTTTCCGTTACAATTGATGATATTATAAGCAATAAAAAGAGTAGTGCTATACAAAATTTGTAATAAAATAATGTGCCACTAGTGTGATTTGGCCGTTTGTAATGAATGTTCAGAGTAAACAGAAAATAAATTAGCGTAATTTGCTCTTGATAATGAATATTTCTAATACAAGGGATCAGTGTTCTATACCATTTATTTCATTAAGTTAATATTTTTGACACTCACAGGACAACTAATTTTGACGTAATTAAAAATTAATGATTCAGCTGTTTGATAAATAAATTATTTGGAAAAACAAATTATAACAAAAGTCTAAGATAAATTATGAATGTACACAAATATAAATTTTCTGTTGTATTTCTGGATTGATTTTGTAAAAATCAATAATTTTTATTTAAGGGTAAATCATAGCACTTTATTCTTAATTTATTGTTTATATATTAATATCATTAATATTTTTATACTAATTAGAAGTAAATATAGATGAAATAAATTAATTATTTTTATTAAATAACTAATATAAAATATTTTCTTGACAATTATTACTAAAAAATACATAATTAAACACTCCTATATTTGAAATATAAAAATAAGGAAATGTTATTTCTAGAGCTCACTTTTTATTTGCAGAGCAACCAAGAATTAAAAGACCAAAGTATCCATGCATTAATTTTTTTCAAAAACCTTTTATTGTGCATGTAGGGGGTATTTTTGTATTTTCATTCTTCTTTTGCTCTGAAATAATAAAAATGCTCTTTTCCCTCGAATAACCTTCATCAAGTTACCAGAGCTGAAGTATGTACAGCTCCCGGTTCATAACGCAGAAGCATCCCGAGGTGATGTTTCACTCGATATTTTATATATAGAGATAGAGATAGAATTTACTTTACGTTTACCTTTTAATTTGCTCCTGGTTAGTAAGTAAGAGTTAAGAACACATACTAATTTATAAGCTTAGCTCCAAAATAATTACTGATTGTTTCAACTTAACTTGTGAACTAAGCTTTAATTGTCTAATATATCCTTGTTTCTGTTTGAATTTAAGTTAATTATAGCTCATGAGTCATATTAGTTGAAGGTTTACATAATTTTATGCAATTTGACATCACTGTTGCTCTCGTAATTCGTAAGCTTTGTTTTCTACAATCTCGGTGATTATGTTCTGTTTATGGATAAGTAGAATGTTGCACGGAGCTTATTAGAATCAATGAATTGAATTTTTTTTGTTTTATTACACGATTTGTGTTCGATATATACATTATTCTGATAAAATTTGTGTGACATTTATGTTGTAGTTTCTGTTGATGAATATTCAATCAATCTGTGCAAAGAATTGAGGTCAGTAAGACGGTTAATAACCTGAATTCTGTCTGTGATTGCTGTTAAGGTTTCATATGATGGTTTGTTTTCAGTGTCGTGCTGCATAATGTTGTCCCTTGAGGTCATATACCGACTGTAAAGACCCATCTGTCAGTCAGAATTATGTGTGATAGAACTTGATAGTTTCCATGGTAGTACTGAACCTTATGGGGTTGTAAAGACCCTCTGTCAGTCAGAATTATTGTTGTGTGTGTGCTTTCTATTAGAAGTTGAATCTCGTATTTAAATCCCTAACAGGTAGTAATGAACTTTAAGGGGCTGAGATGAATCCATGATATAATCATGCTTGTAAAGAAACAGATAATTCATTCTCATAAACGAAACTAGCCGGACCGGTATCTCTAGAATTTAAGATAAATGTAGATAAATCCACCATGATTATAATGGTTACTATTTTGACCAGCAAGATATGAAACCGTTAAAGTTTAAACTATGAAAATGTTGACCTATGTGAATATTAATGAAGCAGTTCAATATGTTGAAATTGAAGGGTTGAAGACTCATCCTTAAAGAATACTCAAAAGCAGTTTGCCCCATGATTTTGTAGGCTTTATTGATGTGTTTGTGAACAATTCACATCATGAAAAGTGAGATTGGAAAAGGTAATTTAGACGGATTTAGGTATGATTTTTGGGTTGTTCATTGAATGCTTATGATTGGCTTCAATCCAGGGATTATACCTAACAGCTGATCTATTAACTTAGATTCCTTAGATTTTTTATGTGCTTGAAAGAGTTTTGTTATACTTGTGAAACTTAATCTATTCAACTTAGTTTCTCTTAACAAATTCTTTTACTTATATAATTAATGGTTACAACTTACAACTCATTACAAGTATCACTCGATTTCCTTTCAGTCAGAAGGATCAAAGGTAATTCTGCATATGTTCAATCTCAAGAAAACTAGTTTTTTTTTTTTTTGGAAATAATAGTATCATAAAAATTACGCCAATTATACTGCTACTAGGGAGCTTAGATTATATGATTCAATAGTGTGATCATCACAGTAAGTCATTGTGTTAATATGAGTGAGTACATCTGCAGTCGTTTGAACAACTTCTGTCAGTCTGTGACAAACCGTTGACTACTTCTGTCAGTCCGTGACAAACCTTTGACTACTTATGCAGTTGCCTCTGGTATTAAGAGCTTATGAACATGAAGCCATGATAAAGTGCTCAATATTAATGTTGCAGACCAAATAAGATAGTTTATCTAGGCAGGCTCTTGCAAGTTTGTAAACTTAATGTTTACATATCGGGTTCTGAATTACCAATTATTTCCATGCATTGTAGTAACTGCATTGGTCTTGAGTGGACTCTTTATTCTTAATACCAATTTATATATGATTCTTTCTATTATTATCATTTTACCATATATATAAATAATTATGTTCATTGGTGCCTTCAGTTTAGGCGGATATATGCATATACGTTTGTAACTTGGTAAATTCTTGAAACATATATGCCATGTTTATTCATCATTTGTTAATTGTAATTCTGTTAATGTTTTTAGTTGATAATGGCTACTGGCTATATCTATGAATGCATTTGGCGTGAGATCCAATTTGTAGGCCAAAAATAAAATGGAAAGTGTGTACATATAAATTATAATAGAACAGTTATATACATGTATATAGGAATAGGAATGATCCTGCAACAGAAAGTTTCTGTTGAAAGTTTTGACATACTGTCCCTGTGGCAAAGAAAAATTTAATTACCTAGATTTTTATCTATTTAAAGTTAAATAAGATTGTGATGAAGTTGGATATTTGTTTAACAAGGCCATCGTTTGATCGAGTCGTTTATTTGATATCAAGTAGTTCTGTGGCTAGCTTAAGTTCAAGATTGATATGAAGATTTTTGTTTCTGACCCCTACTGGCCAGGTGGTATAGAGAACAAATTAAAAGTTAAGTTTTTTTTCCCATCAAAATATACAAGGCCCCTCAAGAAGATGATGCAATTTTGGTTTCAAGTTTTAGTTTCTTATAATTTTCATGTGTGCTGTCTTTTCTTGTTTTATTTGAAGATAGATCTGGTATCCGGTTTTAGCTTCTTTTGTTTGGAGTACCTTGTTTCTTGTTTATTTTCTTTCTTGATAGCTACCTTACCTATGGAAACGCAGTAATATGATTTTGATTTTATGCTACTTAGAGCTAACTTATGTTTCCTATTCTCATGACTTAAGCTGTTCTTCCATTGGAGATTGATATAAATAAACAAGAATGGCATACTTTGGAGAAATGACTTTTTACATTTTATAATGTTTGTTTACTATATTAGCTTCAAAGTATATTCAGTTCATTCTTCATTTTTAGTTGTAGCCTTCTATTTAATTCTTTATTGAAAATAATTGCCTTGAAACCTTTACGCATTAGCTGATAACCACTAAACATGTTAATTACTAAATATAAGTAGAATCAGAGCAAGGTCAAGAAGACATTACCCTGTTTAAACTTTTGATTTGACAACTGTGGGCATTTGGTCTAGTGGTATGATTCTCGCTTCGGGTGCGAGAGGTCCTGAGTTCGATTCTCGGAATGCCCCTTTTTTTGTTCTAACTATACTTTTGTTGATTGCCTTGGCTTTAGGAAATGCTCAGTCGAACTTGGATGTTTAAATTCTACTCTCCTTTACGTTTGTGCAAGCCTTTTAGTAGAGGAATTAATACACTTCTATTCAAAATAGAAATTTCTTTAAACTCCTGTAATTTGATTTCTCTATAGTCTGAACACAAGTCAGTTTTATCTACCAAGTTTTAGTCTTTTTTGTTTCACTAGGCTGTAAAATATTGTGCAATTTGTATCTGTTTCGTGAAAATTTTATCTAGTGCATCCTAATTCATTCTAATGATTGACTTCTAAATTCTTTATAAATATAACAAATATGATAATAAAGATCACAAAGGACACATGCTTTCAATTCTTAGTAACTCTGTACATGCAGCTACCACATTTGCATTGCACTGCTTTGGTCAGGTAAGGATGGGAAGATAAATTACTAGAGATAGAGTAGTTGTGTGGGTATACATTCAAACTGGACTTAACTGATAGCGATATAATACTTATGTTTGTGTTGGGATCCACCTCGAACGCAACTCCTAACGGGTGTCTTATTTTGGTAGATATATTCTGGTAGGATTCTGTTTACCATAGGGACTTTTAGTTATATTTAGGAGTTCTAAGTTTCAAACTTTTTACAGTCACTAGGAGAAATTGTCTTGAAAATGTGAAGCTTTCCGCCTACTAAAATGTATTTGACAAAGGAATATCAATTCTCAAGTAATGATTGAAAAACTTCTTCAAGTGTGTGTCTCTAATTAGTAATTACAAGGTGTTTTCCAATGTAAGCTAGTTAGCAGTAGTTGATCATTGATTGACAGACTTGGTTAAGCTTAGCACTTACCTTTCTTCGTTCTTTGTATTATTCTTGTAGCCTTTCTTGTTGACTATTTGTTCATTTGTTGACAGTAGTAAGGTAGTCGATACCTGCTACCGGTCCCTGAGGATGCTGAAGGATTGGTAGGCTGACTTAATGTTGCTGCGCCTTCCCACTTATCATGGATGAGTCCTGCACATGCTAGAACTGATTACTGCTTGACGGGCATGCAATATAGGATTTTGGCCTTTAACGCTGAGTAATGTTACTCTGTCCTCAACAGTTGCACATCATATGAAGTGCCTACTGGTGGACTAAGGGTACAAAATCAGAAGAAAACAGGTTGCGGCCCAAATATTTAATGAGTGCAGCATAGCATATCGAAAACATTGTCCAATACAACCTCTAATTTCTGACTGTACCACCTGGATACAAATTTGTGCCATATAGTATCACTGGATGTATGTGGAAATCTAGTCTCAGACAGTGATATGGAGGAATTAACTGCAGAGTCATAGAGAATCGGACTCCTATATGACATGTACTATGTCTTGTGCAGAATGGATTTATGTTCGACTGCATTTGAGCATTTGTCAGTATAGATTTGAAGTTCTGTTTATTATTTAAATTATGGACAGTCATCTTAGCAGTACAGTGGGTTATGCGGTGTTCTAAAAAATCTCGATAAAAATATATATTAGTGCTTTATTGACTACACTCTGAGTTGATTAAAAATTTCTGATTTATCGAACAATCTTGAACTGGCAGGTCAACCAATTATTTTTGATTCCTGATTACTAATACTCATAATACTCATACGTTTTAATTTGTACATGATAATTGTTGTTGTTTATAGTAAACCTTTGTATACTTTTAAGATAAAGGAAAAAGTGAAGGTTATGGAAGTTGATATCATCGAAATGTCGTTGCTTTCAAGATTATTTTTGAATTAGTTCAAAAATGAGGACCACCTTGAATATTTGAAGAAAAGTTGCACCGAGATCGTACTAACATGCTGCATATCTAGCCAGAGATGCACAAGATCTCAGCAGAAGGTTGGTTGCTGGTTCAAACACTATCATGTACTCGGTCCTGTTTTTAAAAATCGGTGATTAATTATATCATCTTACCCGACTCGTTAGAAAATCATAACAGTTATAATTATTAACAAAAAATATAACGTATTTTAAGTCCTAAAAAGTTAAGAAATATAAATAAATCAAAATATATAACATTGCATTAATTGAAAGGATATTCTTTCATGTGTGTGATGGCAACTCTATGCTTGGACTTTGAAAGGGAAAATATCTAAAATATGCAAAATGTGAGGGGCCATAACACAAGAAAATGAAGCAAATGTTGACAAGTTCTAAGGAAAAAAAGACATGTGTGAATGGGCAAAAACGGACGACCAAAATCACCTAACCAAGCACAGCCCAAGCCGTCCAAACCCTAACAGCCTTCCACGTGTCCATTATTTAATCATGCAGACAGTGACATAAGCATCCGAATCCACCTCCAAAAAGCCCATGATTAGTCCACTTTCTGTTTCCGCCCCAAAACGGAAAGTTTATAAGGACACCTGGCAGTTGTTCATTTATTTTCATTATTGCAAGGACACCTGGCAGTTTATTAAGTACTTGGTCTCGTTGTTGTCAGTACACCTGGCAGCCTATCATTCAACTCCACGTCACTTGATGCTGCTATTACTCATACGTGATGACAGATGGATAGTTTCAAAACTGATAATTTTCTACGGCGGAATATGACTTTCAAGTATATCAATCTTCCGTAAATTCAAAACATCGCGATCAAGAGAGAACACGTATTTAAAATAGAAATCATAGAACCACTAGGGTTTTGTTGCATAATTCTATATTTTTTATAAGTTTTTAGGATCTAAATCTAAATATATTTTCATAAGTTTTCAGAATCTAAATCTAAATACATGTTTTTTTGCATCTTTATGTGTGTTCAAAAGTAATTTTAAAATATAATACATACTAAATAAGATATTTTTTTTCGTTTGAAGTTCTGCAGCAGAACCCTCATTAATATTTTTTTAAATTTGAAGTTCTGTTGCGGAATCCTAACTAATATTAAAAATAAGGTAATGATTCTAATGTTTTTTCCCTAATGGTTCTCTCTGGAACATGACCCTAAACTCATAATCCCTTCGTCCATTCGTCTCTTTTTATTTATTCAGTTCTAATTTTTAATGTTCAAATTAATCAAAATTTAACTGTATTTTATATATTATATATTAAAAAAATTAAAAAAAGTTTATCATTATAAAATCATATTATAAAAAATATTCAAAAATTGGTTCGCTGATCATCTAGAGACAGCCGTCTGTCACGTGAGACTGAGGGAATAGGAAGATTTAGTTAGAGTGAATGACGTGGAGAAAATGTGGATGGTTTGAGATGAAGCCATGTGGAGTGATTTATGATCATCTTTCTCTTTCGATTTGTATCATGGAGGTGCAAGATCTGGTTCCATGGTCAGTTATAGTGACACGTCACCGGTGATATATTTTGATGGACCCCATCGTATTTATTACTCCCTCTGTCCCAGTTAATTGTATACGTTTCTTTTTCACGGCTCGACACGCTTTTTAAGGCTCTTATAAAACATAGTTCTACAACTTATTATTGAGATTTTCTTTTTTTGTATAAAAGTATAAATGTTATACTTTTATACAAAAAAAGAAAATCTTAAAAATAATTTACAGAACTATATTATATTGAAGCATTAAAGTCCGTGCCGCGCCCCCGTCCTCCAATGTATACTATTGACCGGGACGGAGGGAGTAACCATTTTGGACGACCGTTCTTCTAATTTTCTTAATCACAAGCATCAAAATATAAATATCCGCCTCCAGTTATGAAAAATATTAATATTGGTCTTATAAAATAAATTGTTTTTAAAAAATAAATACATTTTTTATAATTTATATTCTTATCCATGTTAATAATCATGATTTAATAATTGTATTATAATACTCCCTCTCTTCTGGTAGGTTCTTTAAGTTACTTTTGTCACGCGTTTTAAGACTCTTATAACGTATAGCTTCATAATATTTTTTTTATTTTTTTCCTGAATAAAAGTTTGATGTGAAACTATATTTTTTAGAAAATCGTAAGATGCGTGCAAACAGTAAATGCGAACAAAAAAAACAGATG